>NC_134405.1:249495625-249795625 GCF_038048845.1 Mixophyes fleayi
AAACCTCTGCCCTGTGGTGAGGTGGTCTCAGGGCAATATGAGTGCAATCTATTGCTCCCATTACATTTGGGATACCTGCGACCCTATAGAAAGCTCCCTTGAGCTCATGCCACTGTGACTCCTGGCTGGGGAAGCTGATATATCTAGAGCACAATCTTTTAAGGGCACCACAGTAGTTTGTGTAGTCCTGACACTGCATTAGAACGGCTGGTTGTAGACTCCACATCATCCTTCACTTGCTCATAGTGTCATGAGGTTAGTACGATTGAGCCGAAACATTTGTACTATCTCCACATCAGCCAAAGACTCCAGATTCAAACGCACTGTAAATGCACGTGGAGTGCGGGGTCTTCGCAGGCTCCGCGGAAAAGATGCCAACTGCTGTTCATCCTCCTCCTCTTGGCGCCTTTGTGCCTCCATCAGATAAAAAGCTGCAAACATACACTGGCAAGAATGCACCACATTACCTGCAAAAGCCATTCTCCAACAAACCCACACCTGAAAATTAATGAGGGGCCCTTTATGTAAGCATCATGATTAACTGCTGGGCATTAGACGGTGATTGTCTGTTATTTCTTCATCCAGAAAACCCATTTTTCACATTTGGATTGCATTAGCATTAAATTAAGGGTTAACTATGTAATGAAACATTGTGCATCCTAATTTCTTTGAGGCACCAGTATTATAGTGGATTTGTTCAAAGGAAAAAACAACTAGAAAAGGAATGTTGAAATGAGAATTTACTATGCAATCATACAGGGTGCAAAAAAATAATAAAAAAAAAATTAAACAGTACCCTGAAATTACATGACACTTTGGCCATTTTCTAGACACAGTCCTAATGGAGCAATCATTGGACATGAAATAGGCCTTTCTCTTATGTTCTGATTGGCAAAATACCTCAAACAGCACACTGTTTGAGCAAACTTGCCGCTAACAAGCAGCTCTTTCATTTTGGTCTTTTGAATGGCGGTTTTTCGGCGGCTTTATAACCCCCCTAATAGTAAATTCGGCTTTTTGTATTTTGAACATTGTTGAAACCGTCATGGCGCTTTCTAAAGAGGCGGCTTTGAAAAAATCATTTCTGGCCGTTTGGACGGCGGGTTTAGCGTTAGTAAATCCGGCGATGACTAAACCGCTGGCAAACCCGCCTGATAGTAAATCTAGCCCAAGGGCTATTTATACTGAAGGGGGTTTCCCATGACAGGGAGGGAAACCCCCATATTTTATTTTATATTGCGTTCTTTTGTGAATTTATAGTCCACATAGGTATTGGATGTATACTGAAACGTCTTGTATAGTAGAGCAGAGCAGACCTACACCTGAATTCAACAGCGCACATATCTTGAGATCTCTGCCTTTATGAATTTGGGAGTATGCAAAGCCTAATTACATGTGTATAATAGTGAATGCCGGTAGCACTTAGAACACATGCCTTGTTAAATCAGGCCCAGAGTGAGAGCTTTGTCGAGGGAGACAAGGTAATAGCAGATCATCTTAATAATTATTTTGTTCAGTGTTCACTATAGTAAGAGAGAGGGAGGGGTCAGAGTTAAGTTGCAAGTATACTAATAAAAATGAGGTAGATAGAAGTACATTTACAGAGGAGATGGTCCTAACAGAACTCTCAAAACTGAAAGTGCATAAATCCATGGGGCCAGTTTGAATACATCCAAGGATACTGAAAGAGCCTAAAGGGGTGCTGATAACACCATTAACAGAATTATTCAACCTGTCACTAGCTATAGGAGTAATTCCATAGGACTGGAAAAGAGCAAATATAGTCCCACTGCACAAAAGTGGATGCAAAGAAAAGGCAAGCAACTACAGACCAGTGAGCCTTACATCAGTACTAGGGAACTTGATGGTAACACTCACAAAAGAAAAAGTTGTAGAGTATCTAAAATCCAGTAATTTACAGGATCCCAAAGGGCATGGATTTACTGGGGGAGATCATGTCAAACAAATCTTATTGATTTTTTTGAATGGGTGTAATAGATCAAGAGTGGGGCATAGATGTAACTAATCTAGACTGTAGTAAGGCATTTGACTCTGTCCCACATCGCAGACTGTTAAATAAACTTGAGAGAATAATGGAAAGGTAGGGCACTCTGGGATTAGCAATACTGATGGAGCTGCTGCCTTGAACCCACAGTTAAAGGGTTGCCCTCCCTCTTGAATATGATATGCCAAGATGGTTGCGGTTCTGGCGCTGCTTACAAAGACTCTATTGTACAAATGGCTAAACTGACAGAGTATTTTGCATCTAAATATGTGGCAGCATACCAGTGAACAACATGTGGCATATGATACAGTCTTACAGTTCTGCAGGTGTCTGTGTAATCAAGTAATCCTTTATTGGTGCTTTATCCTCCTCTTGTCTGATCCTCCGATGGTTAACTGGTCCAAATACCAAGGATCCATAAAATAAAGAAATAACAAATGAAATATAGTGAAGAACGTTCCCGTTGATTCAACCGCACAATGGCAGATGCACTTACATAAATAGGTGTTGCATGGGCTGTAAATGTTGTGACCTGGGACTTCGCCTTGTTCTCCCTCAGATAGCCTCTATCTTGCTAGTGGTCTCGCCATTGAACCATTATGAAAGACAAAAATGGCCACTGTAAAATAGGCCATACAAATACTTTATTTCACCATAAATTAACTTACGAGCCATTTGTACAATAGAGTCTTTTCAAGCAGCGCCAGAACCGCAACCATCTTTGCATGTTAAATAAACTTTTGGGATTGGATTTTTAGGCGCAGATTCAATTGTCCGAGATGTCCTTAGGAGCATCACGGATGCGCTTTTTTACCGTCACTAAACATAATGCTGAGTTTTGCTTGCACCTCTATGGGTCGCAAATAAAAATCAGTGTTACCTCTGTCAAAAAACATCTGCGCGTGGTGTCTCCTGCCGTGCTGGAGGCACCTTGCATGGATATTTAGGGAATTGATTCTGCCCCTAAGATGGTTGAATGGATAAGAACTTGGTTGCAGGTTAGAAAACAGAGAGTTGTAGTAAATGGAGTACATTTACAGGAGGGAAAGTTACCAGTGGAGTACCCCAAGGATCTGTACTTGGACTAGTGCTTTTTAATAACTTTCTTGGTGACATGGCAAATGGTATTGAAGGGAAAATATGCCTTTTTTCAGATGACACAAAGATATACAACAGGGTAGATAAACCAGGAGGGGTAAAATAGATGATTGGTGATTTAGGTAGACTAGAGGAATGGTCAAGAGTGTGGCAACTACAGTTTAATGCCAAAAAATGCAAAATCATGCAATTGGGTCTCAAAAAGACAAATGATAAATATAGTATTAACGACACTATAATGGCAACTACTAAGGAGGAAAGGGATCTAGGAGTCAGTATTTCAGGTGACTTAAAGGCAGGCAATGGAACAAAGCAATGAGAAAGGCATCCAAATGCTTTGTTGCATAGGGAGAGGAATCAGTAGCAGAAAGAAGGAAGTATTTGGCACGGCCTTATTTAGAATACTGTGTCCAGTTCTGGAGGCCATATCTCCAGAAGGATATAAATACATTATAGTGTGTACATATGTCAGATAACTGATGCACTACTTGGCGGTACTGACACAGTCCAGCCCGGAGGCATGGAGTTTAACGTGCCTCTAGTCTTCATCAGGGACCCCCACATGAGAGTTTGGATTTAGCTGCGAGAGATGCGCAGGTCGCGGTTCTCCAGGAGATGTAACAGAATGCTAACGGATATTCAGGAAAGCCGCGTTCAAGACGAGCAGGCAGCAAGGTACACAAGGGAAATCCAAAAGAGTAGTCAGACAGGCAGAAGTCAAATACCGAAGAGAAGTAACCGAGTCTAAGGGAGAATCCGAAGACAGCGTCAAGAATAGCCAAGTCAGGAACCAGGGAGTCAGACCAAAGATTGCTAAGAAACATGCAAGGTGCTGGAGATTAGGGACCTTATACTCTGACTTCCTACTGGTGCCAGAGTCCTCCTTAAATAGAGCGCTCAAGACGTAATTACTGGCAATGGTGACATAAGCAGCCACCAACAGGTCCTAGAGTAGCGTCCTGTGGCCTAGTAGCTGGAATTGATGTGTCTGGTTGCAAAGCAACCAGATGCATCACCCACACATGAAAAAAGGCAACCGTCCATGTGCGGACGGAAGAACACAGGGTCAGCGCCTGACAACAAAGAAAGCAACTAAAATGGTGCAAGGCCTACAACACAAAATTTCTCAAGGAAAGACTAAAAGATCTTAATATGTATAGTTTGAAGCAGAGAAGGTAAAGAGAGGACATGATAGAAACTTTCAAATATAGCAAGGGTTTTAACAAGGTTCAGAAGGGAAACATATATCATAGGATGAGATGTAATAGAACACGAGGACATGCACTGAAACTGTAGGGAAGTAGGATCAGAGGAAACTTGAGGAAAAATAATTTCACAGAAAGAGTGCTGGATAAGAATTCCATCAGAGGTAGCAGAGGCTAATGCAGTAGAGCAATTTAAACATTATTGGGATAGACAAAAGGAATACTTACAAAGAACTAAGGCTTAAATAGGGTTTGAGGTTACCATAGGTTAAAAATGGGTAGACAAGATGGGCTAAGTGGTTCTTATCTGCCAACAAATTCTATGTTTCTATGTTACGTTTGTTTGCCTGCCTTAATGAATCAGGCCCATAATGTTCTAAGTTGGAACACTCTGTGCTGCGATATATCTGGAAATGAATAACACACATTTAAGAATGTAGAAAGGGGCAGATAATGGCTACTGAAAGTAAGAATGTAGATCTATGTCTCAGATGCTTATTGAATTTAAGGAGACATTAACAGATTATTAATGCTTCTATGGCTCACTTAACACTAAGGTGTTATACTCTAAAATAAGTAAGATCTTTCTAATGCCTGTTTAGTAGGCGCTTCAGCGCTACTTAAAACTAAGAGGATGCGAATATAAGCTGCAGTGCTCTGCTCTAAAAAATAGCGTGTAAAGTTAAACTACAGAATACAGCGTTTAACAAGGTGAAAGAGGGACAGGGTGTCACGAGCCACGGCTGTATGCCACATCCTAGCGTGAACTAGCAGCCGGGCGTGTGCTTTAGATTCTGTGCTCTGTTATTATTCTTGTGGCATAGATATAGGAGGGTGTAGGGACAGCCTCCAACACCAGGGGGAGCTCCTATATGATTTAAACTGTTCACTTTTATTTTTATACATGCTTCCTGGTTGTGTTATTTCCTATGCTAGTTCTGGCTAGTGATTAATTAGCTGCCTCCTGAGGCTGATTCTCAGCCCTACCCTCCTCTGTCCTGATTGGCTCCTAGTGCTATTTAAGGCAGTGAAATCAGAGCCTCACTGCCGGTTATAGCGTCCTGTCCTCAGTTCTGCTGCCTGCTTGTTCTCTCTCTGGTTGGTGATTGTTACCTTTGATTGACTTCCCGTGTATGATCTTTGCTTGTTCCTGGACCACTGAACCTTCGCTTCTGACCCTGACCATTTGCCTGAATACCGGATTCTGCTCCTTTGCTAGTGCACCTGACCTTTCGCTTGTCCCTGGATTTTCGTACCTGTGCTTGTGACCTCTGACCTTGGTTTTCCTGCTCGCTACTGTCTGCCAATCACTCCACTCCTGGGTTCTCCTTAAGTCAGTATACGTTACCCGACCCTCGGTCGGCCCGCAGCCAAGTCTGTCCCCACCACTAGGGGCTCCAGCGAACACTGGGCCTTCAGAGTAGTCCCCGAGTTTCATTGTACTGGCTTGAGAGTTCCTAACACAGAGAAGACAATAGAATAGTTGTGATTATTATAAAGCAGTTCTGTAGGGATCAGTCAGCTAGAAAAGTTGCTGATCAATTGGTTTTAATTTCAATCTGTCAGAGAGTTTAGATGAAGTAGTGGTTACTGGTTGTTATTAATTATCATCATCATCAGCTATTTATAAAGCGCCACTAATTTCTCAGCGCTGTACAGAGAACTCACTCTCATCAGTCCCTGTCCCACTGAAGCTTACAGTCTAAATTCCCTAACATACACACACACAGACCGCATGAGGCTAAGGTCAATTTTATAGCAGCCAATTAACCTGCTAGTATGCTTTTTTTGGAGTGTGGGAGGAAACCCCAGGCAAATACATGGAGAACATACAAACTCCACACAGATAAGGCCATATGTGAGACAGAAGTGCTAACCATTAAGCCACCGTGTTGCCATAATAATAGTATATAGGCGAGTTAGACATCATTCTGATCTAACTAGTATATCTAGTGAAGAAAAACGGCGTGCTTTTGCTACTTGACTATTAGCAGCAGAACCCAAAAAACAATTAGATTTATTTCTTTAAAAAAATGGTGAAAAATTGCAATGGTATCATCATCCTCATCATTATCATCCTTATAGATGTCAACATCAATTACATTTTCATTTAAAAAAATGAAAATACACCAAGTAAGTAACTGTTAGGCAGCATTTGTGACACATTGGAGGGGTTCTGTAGCAATACTTTGGCGAAAATTTGGACAGTTGTGAGGAGATCATTAGAAAATAGACTGCAAGTGACTGTTAATGCTATAAATAGTAATATAGGAGCAAAAACAGCTCAAAATCACATATTTTTATCTATTTTTTTACCATATTTAAATTCAAAACAAAAACCTTCCAGGACTTTGGGGCAAAGCCTGTAGCAAAACCAAAACACAAAGACGTTTTAGAACCAAAACCCCATCCAAAACCAAAACGCGGGGTTCAGCGTACATCTCTAATATATAATACAAGTAACTAAATATATAAACAAAATGAAAAAACACATATGACACAATTCGTGTTATGTTTATAAGTAAGTCAAGAGTATCACTGCATCGTCAAAATATCTAAATTTTCATTTCATGGCACTTCCAGTGCACATCACAGAGCTAATATACAAGGAGGTTGATTACCAGCTTAAAAGGAAAAAAATATAAGCAAGAAATCTACAAAGATGTATCCTTCAATTTATTTTTCGACTTGCAAAACAAGTACTTCATTCATGCACAGAGTTATAATAGAAGAAAGAAATAGCAATTGTAAAAAGCAAAATAGTTTAATAAATATGCTACTTTTAGAGACCTGGGGCCCATGCAGGTAACAGTAGATCAATGTAAATAGAAAGAATGTCTGTTCTAACTCAGTTTAGTCTACTGAGAAATGTTAGGTTAAAAAGTAGTGACATCAGCTTCATGGGGCCCCACTATAAGAATTTATTCAAAACTTCATTGTACAAGCATGTACATTCTAGTAAAACATCATTGTGTGTCAGAACCTGATAAAATGATGACTTACAGAGTTACATTACTTACCATAAATACTTATGGTCAACAAGTTGTTTTCAGATTGAAAACAAGAAAATAAAGTCATTTTCCATAATTTAACCAAACAGAGACATAGTACAGCTCCAACTTAATGTACAGAAAAAAATGAGTGAATCAAACCTTGTTCACTGGCTCAGGAGTTGCTTCGGAGGTCATGTGGTCTCTCAAATAATCCGATCTGCTAAACTCTACAGTCAGAATAGGTTAAAAAGTGAAAATATTCCAGTGTATATGGGCACTACATTCACCAATGACAAACTAATCAGTAGAACACACTCAATTTTATTAGGAACCAAGCTTAATTAAAGCAAATTAATATATTGGCCTCAGTTTTATTGGGATCTATTGATGGGTTGGAAATGTCCCTGTAATTATTAGAGGATGACAGTGGGCCTTCTGTGCTTCTAGTGGTAGGCGCTGGCTCCTTTCCTTCCTGCAAGGATATCTTGGCCCCCAAAGAGTCTTTCTAGCAGGCTGCTGACAATAGATACTAAATGCAGCCCAGAATTGAATCCAAGGTGTAAGCCAATGAAAATCCAAAAGCTGATGGCAAGCTGTAAGAAGTAAACCAGGGATCCAAGCAATTGAAGGTCAGGGAAAATGAGGAGCAAGTAAATGAATTACCAAGGATTTGTCTGTAACCTGCTGACTAGACAACAGAGCAGGTGCAAAAGAGGCTAAATATATAGAGCTAACATCAACAAGGAACACCTAATTATGCATATTCATAAACTCCTAGATAGGCAAGCTCCTGGAAACATCACCAAATTGTGCAGAGAAATACATTTGAGTTCCTAAAAAGACACAGCAAAGATCAAAGCAGAGAGTGTGCTTCAAAAATATAGCTTGACATTAAAACGTAGATTCCTCCTCTATCATTCCAGGAAGACCACATATGAAATTGACTCCTATGCTGACACTCTAGCCAACCTCTTCTGGAACAATAAACATAAAAAAATAAAGCACAAAAAAAGTGGCTGACATATAACACACCTTAAAGCAATCCATTTTAAAAAGGTTCAATTACTGTTGCAGTAGGGGTTGTTTAAGGTGTCAATATAGAGAAACGTTTCAAATGAGTTCACAGTGGTCTGACAGAGATGGGACTTTTATATTTTTATAAAAATGTGTACTAAGAACCTCACATTAATTTCAGGTACAATATTATATAGCAATGTTGCATAATTTATTATATGATTATTTCCTATTGTATTCAGTATGTTTTTATTCATTTAGGAGTCCTCCCACAGCGTGGCTTGTATTTTGTTTGGTCAGAAAGAGCAGGGTTGACACATTTTCTTACAGTTAAGGAAACAAAGTTGTGTGGACAAGACCACCATTTCTGTCTATATTAGTCAACGAAAAAAAACCATCTCATTTTCTGATATTGCATTTAAGTGCAAAAGTTCCATTGAACCACTAAAATAAACACAATTCAGTTTATTTGTTGAGTGTGTCATAGAAATTGTATTCACTCAGGTCAGGTGTCATTCAAAAAGGTTTTATGGCAATAAAAGAATGATATAAAATCAATCATCATTCTGCCTATGTAGAGACAGGACAGAAGCATGCACAGTTTGTTGCAAAACACAACCCCGCTATGAAATTGTGCTTTCTGAGCACCATGCCTGCTTAAACATAGTTATTTACAGGGCATGGCAGGTATGATCTAATTGTCACTGAGATACTGAGTTCAGAGCAAAAACCATTAAGTCTATGAAAGCGTGGTCTTTATAGTTTTAAAAAAATAACAACAAATTGCCTCCTTTCATTTATTTTTGAAAGTTGAAGGGTACATCATGTGTTCAAACACAAATCACAGCCTAACATCTGTGTGTTTCCCGATGAAATGAAGCAATTTATAAAAGCAATAGTTATACGTGGATGAAAAGTAATAATACAAACATATTTTATAAATGCCAGATAGAGAATGAGAGCAAGGGGTAAATGTATCAAGCTGAGAGTTTCAGATTCTAGCTATCATTTATTTAGTACATTCTACAAAATGACAGCTAGAAACCCGCTGGAAAACTCTCAGCTTGATACATTTACCCACAAGTATCTATTTGGCTGCTGTGGTTTAATGCAAATATTGCTCGGCAAACATTTTAGACTGGTTCTGCACTCTCTGTTCTATGAACAACAATCCCTGCTCTTGACAGGAATCATGACAGAACCTTTTAAAATAGGATAAGGCGTTTAGTGCTGTAGACAGTGACATATACTTTTTAACAGCTCACAATCAATTAACTATTGTCCTTTTTGGCACTAAATGCCAGTTCACAATTTCAAAACTCTGATAACTACTCTTGTCAAACACAGGGTTGTGTTTTCAGAAGAGAGAGTGTGAAACCCCTTTTCGCTTAGAGTGCTTGACATACTATTGTCCAAAAAAAAACAAAACACTGCAATATTGCTGTTTAGTAGAAATATGTGGACCAGCTCACGCCCTTCTAGGGCAACACAAACTGATTCTTACCACCGTTGTGGATAGCGAACGGATCCGGTCACGCATGCACATGTGTAACTCTGGCGACCACGAGACTGTCAGCAACTTCCGGGTGTCACATCGCTCTCCAGCGCACCGGCAATACTCTGTGCATCAGCTTCTCCTGGCGTCAAAGCAAGGACCTGAGAGGATATCATTGGCCCTAAAATAATAAGGGTAAGTGCTCTATTACAAGGTCCGTTTTAAGCTTTCTCCATTGGAACTCACTGTCGGCTGACAGACCTAAGGAGATTTGTGATTTGTCTTTCAGCACAGGACTGGCTACATTTGTGTCTTTGGCGTTAAAGTGGACTAATGCTAGCCCTACCAGAGAACAATGTTATTGATGGTCCATGTGGATTTATCTGGAATTAATACGGACATTGCTAGCCTGTTTTTGGCATATTTATTGCTGATGTGCTTATTTTATCTTATTTTATTTTATATTACATTGTCAGTGTAATATACACTGTAGGGCTGTTACCCGTTTACTGCCCTTAATATTGCTGTATGCCTTCTACAAAGTTGATAATCATCAAGCACAAGTGTTCCACAAGGTATCCCCTTTCCCAAGTACCAGAAGGACAGAGGTTGAACTTCTGTTAATTGGGAGATTTTCTCTTCACCAAACATCCTACCTCCCTATATTACACTAATGTAATCAGTGAGACAATTATAAAGTGCTTCCCTTAAAACATAAAAATTAACTTGTGCTGTCCATGGCAATATTTAATAAATGAAGTATTCGCCACCTCTCATGATCTGCTAGAAATCTGCCAGCTTTCCCCATCCCTGGTGATTATCTGTCACTGCAACTGGTGTATGGAAGCTAGCAGATCTAGCTGCAGCTCAAACTATGATTTGGCATCCTGTTTCTCCATGCACGACTATGATAACACAGTTGAAAGTACATAAGAGAAGTGGAAAGTGAAATCATAGTTTAAGTGAAGCTAGCTAGGGTGGCTTCTGCACACCAGTGGGAGACTAGTGGTGGGAATAAAAAAAGTCACTGTTATTTCACCACCTCAAGGGAATAAAAGGGTTCAGGGAATCGACATTGTGATTAGCAACATTGTCAATGTCGCAAATCACACTAGCGACATTGGGAACCTGTCAGTACAATGGAAGTGTCAGTATTTAACCTGCCGACATGTTCATGTTGGCAGGTTAAGCGTCGGCATTTCCACTACCAGAATTATGTACCCCACCCAATGGATGGGTCTTCCTTTTACTACCATAGTTGAGTAAATAAAATGTTTAATTCAGGGGTGCAATATGGTGATAAAGAAGAAAAATGGTGTATTTTCACTTTGCTTCTTTCACAAAATTACCTAAGCCCTGTTACGGTTCTGATGCCTTAGTCAGTATTTGCACAGGCTTACCTAGGGCGCGGAGTCTAACGGCCTTCTGGTCTTCACCAAGAACCACAGCATGGTAGGGTGGACTTTGCTGCCGAAGAACCGCAGGTCGCGGCCCCCAGGTTAGCCTACTGATGTAAGGGAGAAGGCTCTAAGTGATGGGTAGTCAAACAGGCAATATGACAAAGTGATGCAAATACAGGCACTAACTGTGAATTCCAGGGTTTGAAGGTCTGGAGCAGTCACCGGTAGATGAACGGAGTCGGTTGAGTGCGTAGCAGGAGATGGGTCCTGAGGAGTAGAGACACAGCCGGGTCGGTACACAGGAGGTATCAGGTATACGGTGCCAGAGGGAAATCCAGAGAGTAGTCGATAACACAGCCGGGTCGGTACATGGGATGGTCAGTCCAATTCGCGGTGCCAGGGATTTAGCCAAAGAATAGTCAGGTCACAGCCAGGTTGGTACACAGGAGTAGAAGGAAAATGGGAGTACACAGGGAGCAGGGTCACAGGAGTCAGGTACACAGGAACAGGTAGCCAGGGACAGGAAACACATTGCTCTGACACAGGCAGCGTGTCAGAGCAGAGTAGATATAGAGATTTGAATTCCCCGCCCAGGAGTCACATGACTAGATGCAGGGAGAACCCGGAAGTGCGGGGGCGCCATCGGGAGAAGCGCTGAGCAGCAGAGCGGATACAGCTGCCAGACAACGCTGACAGCGCAGCGGAGCGGGGACAAGGTAAGTTCATAACAAGCCCCCAAAAAGTACCTCAACATTTCTGCTGTGGCTTCTATCATTTACAGGAGTAACAAATATGTGTATTTATTAGAGGTTTAGTCTTCTATGCTGTGTTCTTTCGCTTTTATCTTTCTGAACTTTTTGTAAAGCATGTGTCATTTCAAATGATTTTATACACTTGTACACATTTCATTAATTTAAAGAAGCGCCCTTTTTTTCTTTCACTATTTTCTAGTTTTTTGGGAGTTGACCACTCCGTACAAAGGTGCTGCAGGCTTTATAAGATGGAGGTTCAGGGGAAGGTTTTAAATGGAACACCTTGAATGTAAATTTGTATCACTAGCTTAGGGACTCACCTACAGGAGATGCCTTGACGTCCGGCAGGTGAGCTTAACCCCAATATAGCTATATTGTGCACAAAATTCTCCTTTATGTTAATGCTGACACAGTGATTTTTAAATTCTGTTTGTTTCTGAGCGCCAGACAACATTTTCTTTTTTTTGCACTTGCACATTGGTCCTATTTGTCCTTGGCTGCCGTTTCAAATGATTTTATACACTTGTACACATTTCATTAATTTAAAGAAGTGCCCTTTTTTTCTTTCATCATTTACATCTAAGCCTATGATTACACATGCTGAAAAACTAGGTACACTGTGAGAGAGATGACCTGGTACACACTGTACCTCTCTCTCCTATGGCAAATGTTCCTGCATTCTCTTTCTATGCTTAAACAATCTACGGATCCCACACCAACATTAGTTACTTGATCATATATTCACACTAATGATTTTATTCAATTGCAGTCTGGCTTGACGAATATACAATTTGTAGCACTTAGTATGAATCAAACTCCTAGGGCTAAATGTAATAAGCTGCAGTTTTGTCAAATTGATAATTATCGACGATATCGCTAGCCATATTTAAAAAGACAATTTAAATAAAAGCAAAACTATTTGGGTTTTGATTTTAATAAAATTGTCGCTTTAAATATGTTCGTCAAAATTTCAGAAAATCGTCGATTTGACAAAATCAATTAATACATTTACCCGTAGTCTCCTTTAGATTTTAATTTAGGAGCCGGGTCCTCTTACATCTTTGTTTGTTTTATTACTGTTTGTTTCCTATTGTGAAGCATTATGGTTTATGACAGGCCTTCCTCTCTGCCACACACTGTTTCATTTTGGTGGTACAAAAGATAAAAAGACATAGCACCAATACCTACAAATGGGACTTCAAGTTGCATTAGGTTGCTGAAATTGGAGACTGTGACAGGATGGACCGCCTATACCTCACTGTCTGTTGTTGCTGGGAACTGGCTGGGCTTACTTTGCCACTGTTAGACATCCTGGGTGGGTAGACTCCCGGAACAGGTCAAGAGGTCCACGGACTCTGCAGCCATATAGTAGTTCAAAGGGGGAGAAACCGGTAGACGCCTGCAGCACCTCCCAATAAGCAAACAGGAGGTTCGGCAGATAGCGTTCCCATTCCCCCGCCTCCAAAGTTACAAATGCCTGTCGCATTTGATTCAGAGTGCCATTAAACCACTCGCACAGTCCGTTAGTCTTGGGATGGTAGGGTGCAGTACAGAGTTGCCGCACTCCACACTTTGCCCAGAGACAGTGGACCAGTTCATTCATGAACTGTTTCCCTTGATCGGTTAGGATCTCACAAGGGAACCCTACTCTGCTAAATATTCCTAGCAGCGCATCAGCTACCTTTTTCGCAGTTATGGAGGGCAGAGCTACAGCCTCTGGATTCCAGGTAAAGTAGTCCACCACAGTAAGGATGTATTTCTTCCCCGATCTACTGGGCACAGGCAGGGAACCTACTATGTCCACAACCACTCACTAAAAAAGATCCCCAACTATTGGCAAAGACCTGAGGGGAGTACAAGCACGGGGGACAATGACACACATCACACTTACAGCAGGCATGGACGTCATCCGACATTCCTGGCCAGAAAAAGTTCTGTGTCAGGTGTTTCAATGTTTGGTCTCTTCCCTGGTGTCAAGCCATAGGGATTTGATGGGCATCTGACATCAGTTGCGCATGAAATTACCATGGTACAACCAATTGAACTTGTTCCCGGACTGGTCTATCCCCATCTACCTTCCTAGCTACAAGGTACAACAACCCTTTACACCAGGTCACACTCCCTACCTCCATCCATAGAAGACCGCTGCCAGCTTGGAGCCTCATGATCAGTGAGGGATCAGAGAGATGAGGTGCCCTGAGCTCTTCCCTGTGGCTCTCACTATTGTCTAAGTCAGGAAAATCTGCAGGGGGATCTATGTTGGGGTTACTAGGGCAAGTCAAATTGGGTCAGTCAAAGAGGGGTAACTGTGGTCAGCTATACTCACCGTTGGAGCTAGCATACTGCTAGGGACAGGAGCACCCCCACAAGATCAGGTTGGCAAGAGACAACATATTCTGCATTGCTAGGGGACGTAGTCTTTCCAGAGGCAAAGGGCTGGCTGTATCCTGAAGAAGTTGCAGATGTGGTCTTTTTCTCAGGGCTGGCTGAAGCTGTGGTTGCTGGCGATGGCAGTTGTCTAGCAGCTGTGGTCATTTCCTCTGGACTGGGTTGTGTAGGTGTAGATCCTGAAGACTGTAGTCTGGCAGCTTGGCTCTGGGTGATAGATCTGAGAAATGCATTCACAATTCCACCCCCAACATCGTTGCCAAAGATCACATCAGTTGGGAGGCCATCCATAACAGCAACATCTCACAACTCCTAGCCATCTCCCCAGTCCAGATACACCCTTACGACAGACACTTCCTTCTCCAGTCTATCTGCCACAGTAACTTTGGCAGTGCGACCCTGCAATACTGCAGCAGGCTCAATAATATGGGAGCTCACTACAGTTATTGAGGCCCCTGAATCTCTCAGTCCTTCTCCCTGCAGGGGTCCCACTTTGACCGGCTGAAGGTTCCTCCACATGCTTTTGGGGGTGTCTTTTGGACACACAGATGACTCCTCCCTCAAAATCACCTTCAGACATGCCACACTCCTTTGGGCTGGCAGGGTTGGAAACAGTCTCTAATGGCTCACCTTCGCCAGTTAAGCAAGTCAGCTGGGCACCAGGACTTGGATTATGGGCACAAGTCCGGGGTGCTGGGGCTGTGGGACAGTCCATCCTCAGGTGACCGGTTTTCCCCGAGCTATAACACTTCTTCTCCAGCCTGGGCTCTGGAGGCCTCTCATAACTCCCAAGGACAGGACGGAGCGGTGGCTGGAGAACGTCACCCAATTGGTTGGATACTTGCTTTTGGGGGTGAGTAGAAGAGGGATGTCCCCCTGATTGTACAGTCCTTTGGTGTTGGCTGTTAACCTGGTGCTTCTACCAGTGTGGCCTCACTACCACATACTGATCTGCCAACTGGGCCGCTTTTTCCTGGATTGCTGGGCTACGGTCCAATACCCACTCCTTCACCTCCTATGCTACCCTGTCTGTTGTTGCTGGGAACTGGCTGAGATTTACTTTTCCACCATTCCCTTTCTTTATCTCAATTGCGCCCTCGCCATAGTAGGAGGGGCTTTCAATGCTGCCATCACTGGACTCCTTAATGGCATCCAGAACCATGTTCCTTCTGGATGACTGTCGCTGCTAGTGTACCCCCTTGCTGGTACACCCGGGCTAGTATTCCTGACCGCTTGCCTTCAGATCAGGATTGTTGTGGATGGTACCCCCTGACCAGAGCTGCTGGTAGCGGGCAAAACGTTGGCACTGAAATGCTAAGTCACCTCAGACCAACCGGAGAACGGGTTAGATTTAGGTCTAATCTGTAGGTCACAGGAATTTACAGCAGGGTACATAGTCGTCAAAGCGGGTTCTTGAAGCAAAATATGGTTTATTAGCTCAAGTAGTCCAACAAGGACAGTTCACACTGGTTGAAGTTACCAGTGATCAGAAAGTCAGATGGAACAATAATTATACATTTCAGTACAAATCAGTACTGTTTTACACAGTTTTGGACACAGCCTAGTAAGGGGTAAGCCAGCCCCCTGAACTCTTTCCTGGCCCCAAGTAGTCTGATTTATATTTAGTATCAGGATGCAATATGTTTTTCCAAGACATGGATTTAATTGCAATGCTAAATTAACAAGATTTACACTAATCTGCTATTGCTCAAAACCTTCTGTGTGCATTATTCGGACAGGATCTGAGATGCAGGATACAAGTCACACAGACAGAGAAGCAGTGGTCCCCCCATGCTGTGTATACAGGCTGAACAGACGTGTTAGCCACTGAGATGAAAAGGTCTAATTAACGTGAAGGACTTTCTTTAAAAAAGTTATACAAATCCAATCGTGGCATCCTCTCTCAGAAGTTACAAATCAATACCTCAAAAATGAATGCATTTCCTAAACAGAAATATAAACCAACATAATAAAATAAGCACATTTCTAATACCCAGTATCAAGAATCAGTACATTTGTAATGATATAAATTGGCAAACTGTGCTAATAATTTAAATATATTATTACAATAAATTATTTATAAATGATCCAGCCACAGGGACTATTTCATTTAATAATGGGTCATAGTAATTACTATTAATTTAAGGTGGTGTGATGACATTATTTAATTAATGTTACGGTGGTTTGGGTGCTATTAATTTAATGTGGGGCTGAGTTTAGGGAGAAGAAGGGCAATTTATTAATTATGAATACCAAATATTATTATTATTATTATTATTATTATTATTATTATTATATGAAAATACTAATTATTTATTGTTTAATATTGGGCTCTTTGGGGGAAAAAAGGTGTATTTCTTAAATGTGAGTACCATTCATTTAGTGTCAGGGCATGGTGGGGTGGGGTGGAGTAGATCTATCTATTATTTCTGAATGCTATTAATTTATTGTTGGGGCTAATTAGGGGGAAATAGATCTATTTATTTCATGTGAATGTTATTACTGTAATGTCAGAACTGGTAGAGAGGAAATGGGTCTGTTTATTAAATGCGAATGCTATTCACTTAATGTCCACACTGGATTCAAGTATGGACTAATAATTATTAAATGTAGGTGCAATTGATTTAATGTTGGGTCTGGTAGGGAGGAGCGAGGCCTAAATGGTTAACTCACTGCTAGACTTTTCATATTTTATATACATATCTCTTTTTTCAAACAGAGATGCAAGCCGCTCACCCTTATTAAGCAGTACAGTGCAGGGGCGGATATAGAATTTTTTTCTATCCCGGGCGATATAGGGGGAGGTGATTTAAGCCCCGCCCCCTTTCTAGCTTCTAAGGCTGCCGGCGGCTGCACAGTATGTGCAGGTCCGTTCGGCATTGATAATGTGCTGTCCCGCTGCTCTGATTGTGTTTAAAACACAATCAGAGCAGCCGGGCAGCATATTATCACTGCCGAACGGACCTGCACAGTGTGCAGCCGCCGGCAGCAAGCTCCTGCTAGGGGGGGCGATCGCCCCGATCCCCCCCCTGGATCCGCCACTGGTACAGTGTGGAGTGGGACATTCCTCCCAAAGATCCTTGCAGTCTGGACAAAGTCCTGACTGAGCGGAAAAGTCACAAAATTGGGACAGCCTCACCAGAATCAGGACAGGTGGCTACTATTGAGCAGCCTAGCACTGTCTCAAATGATAACTACACCACTTGGATAAACTGGGGTCTTGGAACAGAAACCCCTCCCTCTATAAACCCTGCATTTGCCCCTAAAGGGGGCCAAAAATAAAAAAAAGTCAAAGAATCCAGATGTAGCACTCAATATGAAAAATAGAAAAAAGTGTGCATAAGTGCCAGAACCGTACAAGTCTGAATAGTCTCATACATGTGCAATTCTACTTTCCAGGCATGGTCAGAGCGATATCACAAGAAATGCTTGGGAAACTAGCATACATTCCACTCTACAACAGATTAAAATTAAATGGAGAAACTTTACAATACAGTTGCAGCATTTGAAAAAGCCTACAATGAGCAGAACAGAGGATTTCCTGCTTGTCTCATCACCATTCTGGGCTTGCTGGGTCAGACCAATGGGGCATAGTAGGTCTCAACTAACTCCACAAATCCATCATTGACCAGCAGTGAAACATACACGGACTCCTCCTCCCTGGGACTGCACTGTCATCTGTTTTATCAGCTTGATTATCTGGAGGCAGCATCTTCTTTGAAGATTCCTCTGACACATAATCAATATGCATATTTGTAACGAATCACCCTACCAGTTATCAGATCCTGTTGTAGATGAGAGCTTCACCATTAGTGATCCCCTTTGCCATGAAACCTGATATGTTCAATGGTACTCGGTTGTCCCCAGACCTTAATCTTGAGTAGTGATAACTTAACTCAAGTGGGTGGATCCCACAAATTACTTGGTAGCAGGATGCCTGTCAGATCTCTATGGCAACAGGGATGCAGTATGTACCTGGACCAGGTTGAGCAGATACAGTGATAGGATGTAATACCAACCTCCACCAGTATAACAGCTTGGCATATTGGATTCTCCCTGTGGCATATACTGATTTCTCGGTTCCGACCCAGCCTGCCTGACACCGCTTTCATCCTACCGCTTCACTGGTTGCTCCCTCTGAGGACCGCGACCTGCGTGACTCCTGCAGCTAAGACCATACTCCCTTGCGGGGGGTTCCTGGTGAAGACCTGGAACACGTTAGACTCCGCACCTCTTTGGTGAGTAGTGCCAAAACCAGTAAGCAGAATATTCTAAGTTGTGACAGGGAGCACTTTTGGAGGAGATGAGTAAGAGGGGAGTTCCAGGGTTGGGGTTTAGATTGGCGGGGATGAAGGGGGGTGGCAGGGGCGGCAGTATCAAGGGCAGCAGAGAGTGTGGTGTTGGAAAATGAGACAGCAACGCTAGTACATGATAGGGAAGAAATAGGAGCAAGTATGGGTTCGAGAGAGGATGCAAAGATGATGGGGTCAATGCTGTTGATTGGACGCAGCGTGCAAGTGACTTTGGGTGGGGGAGGTGGGGCAAGAGGTAAAAAGAAGTTAAAGGTCAGGAGATTGTGGTCCAGAGAGGGGGAAGACAGAATTGGAGAAGTTTGAGATGTCACAGAGATAGGGGAACACTAGGTCCAGGGAGTGACCATCTTGGTGGATGGCGGAAGTTGTCCATTAGAAAAGGCCATGGGAGGAAGTGAGAGTGAGGAATTTAGAGACAGCAGTAGTAATAGGAGAGTCGGTATGGATGTTAAAATCCCCAATGATAATAGTGGGAAGATCAGAAGAGAGGAAATGGGAAAATCAGGCGGCAAAGTTATCAAGAAATTGAGAGGATGGGCCAAGGGGGCGATAAATGATCATAACACAAAGGTGGAGAGGGGAGAAGAGGTAGACGGAGTGAACTTCAAAGGAGGAGAAGGAGAGGTAGGGTTCAGGGGCAATAATGCTGACAGTGTAGCTAGGAGACAGTAGGACACCCTCCCCACCTCCTTGGCGGTCTCCAGGACGGGGAGTGTGGGAGAAGGAGAGACCACCCCTGGGAGAGTGCAGTGGGGGAAGCAATATCAGAGGGGGAGATCCCTTTTCTGTAAGCGCCAGGAGAACAAAGTAATGGGAGAGGAAGTGGTCATGAATGGGAGTGAGTTTGTTACTGTTACAACTCACCTGTCCTCGCTCTAGCGCCGCGATCCTCTTTCCCTTCCGGGTCAAGGCGGCACTGTCACATGACAGTCGGGGCGGGGAATTCAAATCTGGAAACTACTAAAGTCCTACTCTGACACCTGGACAGCGTCAGAGCAACTTCCAATGTACCCTGACTAGGTGCTTCTCGTGTGTCTCCCGTGCACCAGCTGCTTACAGGCTTTTCAGACATTAACTCCTCGTATACCAGACCCAGGGTTGCTGACTACGTATTATCTCCATTCCAAGTGTACCAGACCCCGGCTTGCTGACTACATATAATCTCCATTCCAAGTGTACCAGACCCCAGCTTGCTAACTACGTATTATCTCCGCTCCAAGTGTACCAGACCCCGGCTTGCTGACTACGTATTATCTCCACTCCAAGTGTACAGACCCAGGCTTGCTGACAACGTATTCATCTCCATTCCAAGTGTACCAGACCTCGGCCATCCTGACCCTACCTTCCATTTCCAGTGTTATCATGGGCTACCTCCTAATCCTTACCTCTAGAGGCAGACCAGTGGACCGCGACCTGCGATCCTCCGCAGTAAAGCCCACCCTGCGGCCTTGCGGCGGTTCTTGGCGAACACCAGGGGGTTCGTTAGACTCCGCACCACCGGCCGGCCAGCGCTAATCTAGAGTAAGGCAAGTACTCCATATTTTATTACTTACATTGCTACATATTGTTACAGTTTGCTCTGACCAAAAAATATGGATACTTCAGGAGACCGCTCCCCTAGGGATTTGCTCCAACACCTATTAGGAAGAGTAGAGGAACAGGAATCCAATCAGGATCAATTACTAAAATTTTTACAGGGACTATCAGCTCGAATGGATACTTTACAAACAACTTTAGTGGCATCCGGGATGGCATCAGCTCCCGTTCAGGCCCCTCCAGCACTCCTTCACCTGCAGGTGCAGCATCATCTTTTCGTATTCCTAACCCGCCTAAGTTTGACGGGGAACCTAAATTATGCAGGGGATTTTTAAACCAATGTGCTATACAATTTGAGCTTCTTCCTGGAAACTTTCCTTCTGAAAAAGCAAAAGTAGCATATATAATATCCCTTTTGTCTGGTCAGGCCCTAGCCTGGGCATCGCCACTGTGGGAGAGAGATGATCCCTTATTACATAATTACTCCAATTTCCTTTCTACCTTCAAGAAGGTTTTTGATGAGCCAGGACAAGTCGCTAACGCAGCTACCAGTATTCTTCAGCTCCAGCAAGGGAGCCTTTCTGTAGGTCAATACGCTGTGCAGTTTAGAACCATGGCCTCAGAGCTCCGATGGAATAACGAAGCTTTAATAGCTGCTTTTTGGCAAGGTCTTACAGACCGAATTAAGGATGAATTGATTTCCCAAGAACTCCCTACTTCTTTGGATGACTTAATCTCCTTATGCATTAAGATTGATCTTCGCTTCAAGGAGCGATCCTTAGAAAAAGAACAATCCCGGCGTGGTCCCTTTCGTCTCGCTCCTAGTTTCCAGACCCCTGTTCAGCCTCTGGAAGAACCCATGCAGCTTGGAAGAACCCACCTCTCAGCTGAGGAGAGAGAGAGAAGGTTCAGGAACCGGTTGAGTTTGTACTGTGGCGAGGGAAGTCATCTGTTGAATACCTGTCCTAAGCGTCCGGGAAACGACAGAACCTAACGTTAAATAGGGAGGTTTCGTTAGGCTATTCTGTTCAAATCCTCTCTTCTTTCCACAACAAAGACTGTCTTATTATTCCCTGTGAAGTAGTAGTAGGGTCCAAGGTCCACCCTGTTTCTGCATTATTGGATTCCGGGGCAGCAAGCAATTTTATTTCTTCAACGGCCATCTCTCAATTAGGCATTCCTACCAAGTCCTTAGAAAGGCCCATCTCCCTAACCGCCATTGACGGAGGTACCATTCCTGGGGGACATATTCTATTCAGGACCATACCTTTAACTTTCAGAGTTGGAGCACTTCATGTTGAGACCATTTTGTTTTTAGTAATTCCTAAGGCTATTAACTCCTTGATCCTTGGCCTGCCATGGCTTCGTCATCACTCTCCTGGAATAGACTGGCATACCGGTGAGATTCTTTCCTGGAGTCCGGTCTGTCACAGCAATTGTTTGACTAAGGTAACCCCTGTTTTTTCCAAGATCAGTGCTCAACTGGCAACCCCCAACTATTGCCAAGTCATTACCAAAGTTTTTCAGATGTCTTCTGTGAACAAGAAGCTATTAAACTTCCACCTCATAGGACTTGGGACTGTGCTATTAATCTTCAACCTGGTAAACCTATTCCCCGCAGACGCATTTTTCCCTTGTCGGTTCCCAAAACCAATGCAGTATCTGAATACATCCAAGAAAATCTGAAGAGAGGATTCATACGGAAATCATCATCTCCAGCAGGGGCAGGTCTTTTCTTTGTAAAGAAGAAGGATGGGGGCCTTCGCCCTTGTATTGATTACTGTGCCATCAATTCTATCACAGTGAAAAACAGATATCCACTGCCTTTGATCTCTGAGCTCTTTGATCAAATAAAGGGGGCCTCTATTTTTTCTAAGTTGGACCTAAGAGGTGCTTACAACCTAATTAGAATAAAGGAAGGGGATGAATGGAAAACAGCTTTTAATACACGGAATGGACACTTTGAATACATGGTAATGCCCTTTGGGCTGTGAAATGCTCCTGCTGTTTTTCAAAACTTTATGAATGAGATTTTCCAAGATTTACTCTACCAATTTGTAGTTATCTACCTAGATGACATCCTTATATTTTCCCCAGATCTCGCATCTCATCGCAGACATGTAAGAGAAGTATTGAGCAGACTTCGGAGATATCAATTATTTTGCAAACTCGAAAAATGTGTGTTTGAACAAGAGAATCTTCCATTCCTGGGATATATTATATCCAAGACTGGCTTTCAAATGGACCCATCTAAGCTTAAAGTCATCCTGGATTGGCCACAACCATCAGGCCTTAAAGCTACTCAGCGATTTTTTAGGGTTCTCTAATTATTATCGACAGTTTATTAAGGGTTATTCTTCATTAGTAGCTTCCATTACAGCCCTCACTTGTAAATCTGCCAATCCTAAAATCTGGACTTCTGAAGCAGTGCAAGCCTTTAAGGACCTCAAGACCTTATTTTCCACAGCTCCCATTCTTTTTCAACCAGACTGTCAATGGCCCTTTTTTGTAGAGGTGGACGCATCCTCCGTAGGGGTCGGAGCGGTTCTATCCCAGAAAGATTCAGGTGGCAAATATCATCCTTGTGGATTCTTTTCTCGCCGGTTTCTGCCTGCAGAGAAGAATTATGGAATTGGTGATAAGGAGCTCTTGGCAATCAAATTGGCTCTCTCTGAGTGGAGACATTTACTGGAGGGTGCTCAGTTTCCGGTAACAGTATACACCGATCATAAGAATTTACTTTATCTACGGTCTGCACATTGTCTAAACCCCCGTCAAGCCAGATGGGCTCTCTTCTTTTCACGCTTCAATATCAATATTACTTTCCGCCCAGGCTCAAAAAATGTTACCTGCCGTTACCTGTTCCCGATATTCCATGGTCTCAAATTTCAATGGATTTTATTACGGACCTACCAAGTTCTAAGGGACATACCTTCATCTGGGTCGTCACTGACCGGTTTTCTAAGGTAGCACATTTTGTTCCTCTGAAGAAACTCCCTTCGTCTCCTGTGTTAGCGGATCTTTTTATTAAAGAGATATTTCGACTTCATGGCTGTCCTGCACACATAGTATAATTTAATGTGGATAGGCTATTAATTTAATGGTGGAGTTTTGCTGAGGGCTAATTATTTAATGGTGGCTGCTATTAATTTATTTGAGAGGTGATTGTGGAGTATTTAATTTAATAGTGGGGCCTATTAATTTAAGGTGAGTTGATGGGACCTTTAATTGAATGCTATGCTGGATTCTGGGCTATTAATTTAATTTGTGGATAAGGTTGGGGAGAAGGAGGGCTATTTATTAAACGTGAATATGAATTATTAAATGTTGGCAATGGTTGTGTGAAAGCGGTTTACTTATTACATGTTAATGCTACTAATTTATTGCTGGGCTGTTTTGTGGGGAGGGAAACAGGTTTATTTATTAAATGTGTACACTATTAATGCAATGTCGTGTCTGTTTGGTAGACATAGTTCTTTTATTACATTTGTATACTATTAATTTTATTTAATTTTATATTCTGGGCTGGTTGCAGGGAGGGAGACCCACTTATTAAATGACGAACATTCCAGGATCTACACAAGCAGCAACTGAGTTGAAGACACCAGCTGCTGTAAGTAATGAAAGTGGCAAGAACAGGTAGGAGAGAGCAGGACAGTCTGCCATCTGTCCTAAATCTGATGGGGCAGTCCCGAATTTGGGTGACTTTCCCAAATAGTCAGGATTCTGTCCAGCTGTAAGGACAGTTAGGAGGTATGTCCCGCTTCACACTTCTCTGCTTGTGAAGGGGGAGCTGCCTGCACCTATCACTAGAGCATATAGTATTGTCTGTGTATTTGTCTAAAATTATAGCCTTATTAGACCGTGGGGCCCCCCTGTCTGAAGTGCCCAGGCCCCTCAGAGCCTTAATACAGCTCTGGTCAATCCAGGCAGCATTATATGCAGTCGTAGTCATAAACAATAAGTCTGCAATCAGGAGTAGTCAGGTCACAGGCACAGGTCAATAACAAATATCAGACAGAAGCAGAATATTCTCAGGAACAGGCGCGCAGAGAAGCAAGCGTGTGTACGCTATAACCTGCAATGGTTTAATGAATCTGGCATGGATTTGAAGCAGTAGTAGCCAATTATGGCAGGTGTCAGATTAAGCTGCAGGTGAGTTCATGTGATCACACCCAGGCTGACATCAGTACTGCAGCATTAAAACGAAAACAGCAATTACCTGCTGTTCCTAACAATATTATAGTATGTTAATAACCCGGCTTGTTTTAAACTCTGATTGGCTCATGTGTGCCAGCTGGTCATGCCTGGAACCTTGGTAGAAGGACTGTCATCTTCCAGCTCACTTGCGGTTGTCCCTGGTGTAGACCGGTAGCACGTTAAACTCTGTGGGCCTGAGTCATTAAGGAGAGCAAAACATAAAAAAGGAATAACATTTGCACCTGGGCAAAACCATGTTGCATTGGAGGGGGAGGTAAATTTAAAATGTGGGGACAGATTTATAGTTGGGGTAGGACATGTCTTAGATCAACTTTAAATTTCAGTGTTATAATAAAACTAGCAAATATTTGTGTGCTAGATGAAAAAACAGCCAGTATTTAACTTATGTGCAAAATAATAAACTAATTTGCACCCCTTGCATTGTAACATGGTTTATCCCAGAGAACATTTACTCCTTTTTTGCCTTAATGACTCAGGCCCTGTGTCTCTGCTTGTGATAGCACTACTAATCCTGTGTGACCATTTAGGATTCATAGCTTCCCAGCTTTAGAGCAGAGTAGTGACAAAAGGTACAGAGTGCCACAAGTAGAAACAAGATATGTACAATATACATATAGTAACAAAGTGAGAGTCTCACCTCATGATTGTCAGAGAGAATGTCAGATTACAAGCAGCAGTCATCAGAAGTGTGTCTCTGTGAGAGGTGATGTCAGCCAGGAGGGACCTGAAAAGAGCTAGATTATAAAATATTATTTTGTTGCTGTAGACGGTACAATTGACACCTGATAACCAAGCGAGGGGTCGGTGGGGAGTTAGGCATACTTGCCAACTTTTGAAAATTCATTTCAGGGAGATTGTAAAAACCATTGTGGGCGGGACCATCTCCTCCCACTGGGCGGGACCATCTCCTCCCATGGGGCGGGGCCATCTCCTCCCACTGGGCGGGGCCAGCTTAACCTGTAGTTAAAGTTAAAGTTTAAATTAACCACCCTAGTGTGTGTATCCATATAATAGGGAATGTAGGTTAATTGGCTTCTGTTTAAATTTCAATCAGAAGCCAATTAACCAGGTTAATTTAACCTACATATATCATACTTAGTTAAAATAAATCATCCAATTCTTAAATTAAGAACTTCAAATTGATGGTAAAATAAGCAGCAAATTATGAATACCTTTCTACCACCTTGTGGCACAAGATAAGCCTACATTAATGATTCTAAACTATCTACTTGTGAGCTACTGAATACAGCTGACAAAGTGAACTACTTTAAACTTAAAGTGTATTTAATGCAACATTTTTTTCTTTCAATGTTCAAGAAATCTAGTGAAGACAAAAACTAAAAACTGTTAAAGTCACGTTAATTAACGAATCTGGACTCAAGCACTGGATATTTCTTTCTCCCTCTCAAGTAAAGATGCACTCCCTCTCTGTAATAAAGGCCATTCTCTATTTCTCTCTCCGATTTCTGCAATAAAGGCCCCCCTCCCTATGTGATAAAGGCACTGCTCGCTCTCCCTTCACTGTAAAAAAAGCCAATCTCTCGGTTTCTCTTCTCTGTAGTCAAGGTCTCTCACTTTCTCCCCACTTTATCATACTCCCATGTCTATAATAAAATTGCCACCCCTTTATGTCTCTCCCCCTCTCTCTGCAATAAAGACCCCCCTCTCTCTCCCCCCTCTGTAATTAAGGCCCACCTCTCTCTCCCCCCTCTGAAATAAAGGCTCCTCTCTCTCTCCTCTGTATAATAAAGGCCCCCTCCTCTCTTCCCTATCTATAATAAAGGCCCCTCTCTCCACTTTCTGTAATAAAAGCCCCCCTTTCTCTCCCCTCTGTAATAAACCCCCCCCCCCTCTCTTTAAAAAAGGCCCTCTCACTCTCCTCTATCTATAATAAAGGCCCCTCTCTCTCATCCCTCTCTCTGTAATAAAGGCCCCCTATCTACAATAAGCATTCCTACCCCATTAAAAAGTACCTTTTATTAATTAATTTAAAATAAATCATCCAACAAGAGAGTTAGCAGAGAATATTTATTAATGTTTTATAGTGCTTCAAATTTACAGCTGAGTTACCTGCCACCATATACGGAGGTGACAGGTAACTCAGCTGTAAGTTTGAAGCACTATAAAACATTAATAAATATTCTCTGCTAACTCTCTTGTTGGATGCCAACCCCATATAGAAGAATTAGGTGGTACTTGCCTTTTTTTTATGCCTCCAAGTCCTCACTTGGTCTCCTCTCCTCCAGCATATATCCTATCCAGAGGGCATGGACGTGGGAGCTCTGTGCTCCGCGATGGTGTTCTGGGAGAGAGGCCGCGCGCGTCATCACGCCGATGACGTCATCACGCTGATGTCATCATCTGCGCATGCGCAGTTTGGATTCAGGACTCCGCCGCGCTCTGCAGAAAAATTCGGGATTTTAGAGTACTCTCGCGGGAGTCCGGGAGATTTCCCAGCATTCCGGGAGTCTCCCGGACGTTCCGGGAGAGTTGGCAACCATGGAGTTAGGTGTAGGGATTACTGTTGAAATTGTGTTAAGATAGATATAAAATCAGTTTTATGTTGTGTACTTTAACTACATTTTCCTTTAAAAGTTTTGGACTTTCAACTGCCCATTTGTTTTCATAAAGATTGTTTTCTGCTGGCATGAGCTTGTGTGCTTTCTCCTCCATTGTTAAAAAGCTACCTTAGTGCAAGCAGCGGAATGTAAACAAGCTTCTTATATTTAACGACCTTTGGCTGCAGACAAACTTATCAGAGATGGCGTGAAAGGCAGCACCCATATAAATGCTCACGAGACAGCTGGCACCTGCAATCGAAAGGCCGGAAAGGGGCATGTGGGGGGATAAAGGCTCACAGCTACTTTATCTTAAAAGGACACAGTTATCGAGCTCTGGGAAAACAACAGAGACGTCTCACATGTGTATGTCTGCTGATATTTTAGCTAATAAGTTTTCAAAAGTTTTACGGTAACTAGATAACAATGGGCAAGATGGGATATTTTTAGCATGAGAACATTTTGCAGTAAGGGAGGACAGGGGAGTAGTTTCGGGGGATCCAATACAGCCCTGACAAGAAGCAGGAACAGTGACCATGAATGAGTGGATTACACATATTTATGCAATACTAGCAATGAAATATTTCTCTAGCCAAACAATTTATCTTACATACTCTATGTAAACATATTTTATATATACCATCTAAGTCAAAGCACTTTCTACGCATAGTAAGTATGCTATTAATTCCTAGTCAGTGGATAACTTTACATTCTCACCAAGAAGCCGAGAATGCTCTGTTGGCGGACATTTCAGAGAGTAACAGCTCCTTGTCTAGAAAACCAAGTGTAAAATATGTAAGACACATTCCATATTTTCTACATAAAATAAATATTTGACATTTTCGAACCTTGGCCTCACGAAAGGGACATCGTGTCCTGAAAGATCGTAATTTATTTATTTTATTAAATTAAATTAAATAGTATCGCTTTTGTCGTTATTTTGTGTGGCAAGTGCAATAAAGTTAATAACTTTTAACATAATATTGTGTGCATAGCCTACTTTACATTGCATAAATCTAGTTTGGGTTGAGCACTAATTTACAACACTTATTATTCCGACAACAAGTTTACAGACAGAAAAAGTCCGATGTGAAGAATGGCGATAAAACAAAAATCCAGACTTACCATAGTAATGACTGTCTACATCACCGTCATGCTTGCGCTATATACCAAATGCTGGCAATGATGGTGGTTTATATTTACATCACTTAGCATAGCAACTTGGAGATATCTGTATTTAAAGCGGTAATGCCAGCAGCCGTGTGTAATGTAAAAATGTTTATTGTGTTATTAATTACAAACCATAGCCTAACCCTAACTCTAACCCTAACCCTAAACGTAACCTTAAAATTAGATAAAAGTGTTTGCTGATAATCTGACTTTTTTTGTTGTAATCTTGCTGTCGGAATACTAAGTGTCACTATGATGACTAACACCTATCTAGTTTAACTGGTTTATAATAAGTCTTAAAAAAGACTTATCTGAAGGTGTTGTAGCATCCTCTGTGAGATGATTCTAACAATTTTCTATCAACTCTCTAAAAGACATGGAAGGCTGCATAACCTGGACCTTCCTCTACTCAGATCAATGTTGTAATAATTTAGCACTAATTAAAGCTGACTCTTTTGCTGGTTATACAGGGAACAATGTTACAGTTGATAGTGACCAATTGATAGTGATTGGATCATTATAGGGCATGTTTGTAAATGATGATGACAGTTGGACCCGATCATGCATCATCTTCTGCCAACAAATGAAGGCCCTGACAACACCGGAAGAAATTTGGCGACTTGACCAGAAGGGCTGAATAGTTGGAACTTGTCAAATTTGGCCTACTATATGTGCTCGCATCAAGTTGCAGGATCAGCCTGTGTGTGCCCAGCTTTGTGGTCTTTAATTGTTAGCCATTTAATAACAATAAATGTACTTTATGTCATTCAAAGATTTAAGTCTGTGTCTATATCATTTTTGTTGACACAAACACTTTCTTAACAAAAAATGCCTAATGAGCAAGAGAGCCACTATTTGACATTATTATTTATCAAAGGACATGCATTACTTAGCTGAATAATATACATGAATTAACTGATGGGCTTATGGGTTTAAACAAGTGCACATGCTCACTTTCACTCCTCTGTAGCATTTGGCCATGCTCAAAGAAAGATATTTTTAACTAGGCTGACAGACGTTAAGTGACAGCTTTGCAGAGCACACTATGTGGATTGGTTGATTCATACATGGGGGAGCTAGTGATGTTGGTAGTGGAGTGCAGTGGTAAAACAGATCCCCGAGGTGAAGAGAGTCAGGCCCTACTTCCTCTGGGGTCCCTGTCACTGAACAATGTATTGACATTCATGGTTCTAAAGATTTAAATGATGGATTTTGTGGTCCTAGAATATACATCTAATTTTGTTATCACTATCACAGTGTCAAAATGGCCTTTAGTCACAATTTTAATGCAATCTCAGACTACATTACTGTTAGAAGAATGGCGATAAAACCAAAATCCAGACTTACCATAGTAATGACTTTAGTATTGACTAATGATTTAATTAATAGCAACAGTGCAAATTAGCATGGACACAATCTCTTTATTGAAGCCAGTGCCACGTCCAGAAGTAATGAGATGATGCAGTAATACATGAGAAATGAATTAAGCAGCAATATACTGCCAGTTGCAGAAGCATCGAGCTTGAATTGATCCGAATATAGGCATTCAATCCCAGTTGGTGTAAGAAATATAGGGGAAAGAATGAATGTTTATAATCTTAACTAATCCTAATTAATTTATTAAACTGAGGGCTCAAGGTTACTGGTATGTATTCCAAAAATAACATCCTAAGATTAACTATATTTAAATAATATCTGGTTTCCATTGCCATTATTCCTTTTGATTATCACTGTCATAGAATTGGAAGCATAATTATGAAAGAAATATACATACACCATACTTGCCAACTTGCTCCGGGAGCCTGCCGGGGGAGGTGGGCGTGATGGGGGCTCTAAAATTCATGTCATTTTGGCCCCGCCCCGTGAAGTAATGACGGCAAACGCGTCATTTGACACTAGGGACCGAATTCTGCCAACTTCACTAGGAAGTGGGCCGAATTCTGCCACATGCGGGAGATTGCCACACTCTCCCGGGATTAGGGAGACTCTCGCAAAATGCGGGAGTCTCCCGGACATTTCGGGAGAGTTGGCAAGTATGACATACACTCTGACTTTAAAGGGGCTAAAAAGCAGATTATACAAGTTGTGATCTCTCTGCAGGAAAAGGGTTTTCTGAATGAAGTATTAAAGTAATTCTATTTTTTTCAAATAAGCATTGTCCAAGCAATTGTATTGTGTTTCCAACGCACAAAGTGATTTATTTTAGCAGATGCAAAGTTTAGCAGTTCAATACATGATTATAATATAATACAGTACAGTACAGCCAATACCAAAAGATACATACATTCCGCTGTGCTATGCTGCGCTCCCACGGGTACCAGTGAACAGTAGTTCACCCTTGAATACTGTGGTCAGAGAATGACTGAAGCTAGTGGGAGCGCAGCTATGATATATATACATTCACTGTTACAGAGTGAACAATGCAGATGACGTGGCTTGCTTCTATAGGTCCAGACTTCGGGTGGGTCCAGATTAAACAGGTCATAGGCTAGTTCAAACTAAAGAATCCAAAGGTGGGGGTCATCTCTCAAATGAACCGGACAGCTGCTGATGAATAGGGGATTAGAATGATATCAGACATGACACATTTCCTTTAACCTGAACCTTAAATAACACTGAGGTGTACATATAATCATAATATATAAGCTAATAATAAACTAAATACTATCTGAATCACTGTAGAATGGATTCAATATGAATATGAACTATATAAATAACTAAATGTTGTAATGCGAGTGTGTACGTGCGTATTTTACCGTGCGATCGCAGTATGCCACGTGTAGCGTGGCATACTGAGTGCAATCGACCAATAAAACAATATTAACCAATATACTTTCGTTCATCCAATTATACGACTTCGACAGAAGACCCATTCCTAGCAGGCATGTTCTTTTACAGTGTCTAGTTGGCAATTCACAGGTTGCATTACGCTCTTCAGCTTTTGCAGATCACGGCATGACAAAGTGATTTTATGGATTAAGAACCTGTAATATAATTGACCAAGATCGCAGGGGCTCCATTTCTTTAATTTGCATACGTTTCTATTATTGCGGAGACAATGCACTGACTGGCAATACAATACAATAAATCACATTGGGCAGAAAACAAGAGAAAGAAAGCAGGAATAATATAAGAATCAGGAGGGATGGTAGGGCATGTGTGTGACTTGGGCAAGGAACATGATTAAATAAAAATCAATACAAATGAAGAGGACAAACATAGTATAAGTTTTTATTCTGAAAGTACGACAGCACAGTATTACTATACTTGATTTTATTGGCTGGATATAAATCGTGGGGATGCTTGGCTCCCTTACGATACTAGCTCAGAGCGAGGCTAGTCTCAGGGGATATGCACAGGTGTTTTTTTAAAACCTTTACACTAAAGATGCTCAGGCTCGGTTCCTCGAAAACCGAACACACCCGAACTTAAGGTGTGTCGCGCACCCTCGGAATCAAAAAGGAGGCAAAACGTCATTGTGATGTCGTCGGAACTCGGATCTCGCGAGTTTTGAATTCCTTTTTAAGATCCAACAAAGCGAGGGGTGGGAGGGAGGGTGGACTCCCATTTTTCTTTTCTACCACTGCTGTGTGCCAATGTGTCCTAGATGTGCTATGAATTGCCGTGTGTTTGTGTCATTGCTCTGTCGCTTAGCAACCAGTCAGGTCGCTGCAGTCTTTGTTTGAAAATGTATTAAAATAATATTGTGAGCTGTGAGGTGGTCTAAATTCACTGCAAATTACTTGACATTAGTGTTGTTGAGGTTAATAATAATGTAGGAATAAAAAAAAAGAGCAAAATTATGCAATTTTAGCATATTTTAGAATTTTTTCTAAAAAATCCAAAACCAAAACACGAGGCTAATCCAGATCCAAAACCAAAACCAGTTCATGGGGGTCAGTGAGCATCTCTACTTTACACAGAAACATGCTTTATTAAAAAGAACAAACAATTTTTTAATGATTTAAATTAATTGCCATCATGAGATTTGTGCATGCTGTAGTGCCACAACTATATATTTGAAATGGTGTCCTAATCTGGAAATATTAAGTGTCGCCAGATCAGAAAAAAAATATTATTGGCCCACTGGTAATGAAATTTTATGCCTCTATATTATAATAAATTTTAAAAAATCCCACACATATAACCATTATTAATTCTCAGTTTCGTCATTTATGTATAGAGAACAGCTCAATACCATATTTCATTACATTCTATTGTCAGGGGTAATTCTTAATGTCTGTCAATATTCTTTTTTATATCACTTATATTGGAGGTTATGCAGAGTGTAATTCTTAGTATCTATTTCTCTCAGCATGTTGTTCCAATTATCTTGAAATTGTATTTACAATTGAGCAACTGTCCGGGCTCTGTTTTCAACAGTCAGCATAATACTAAAGTAAGGTACCAGGCTACTCACAGTTATTCCACGCTGGAGGACAACCACAAGAGTGCCCATGCAGCACTAAAGCAAAAGCCTTCTCGAGATCTAGAAGATGAAGACGGTTCAGTTAAGATAAATTGATGACCACAACTGTTTTATGATTTTTATAGTGACCGGTTCAAGTTTCGTCTCTCCACCTTCCACTGTCTGTCCTCAATCCCACTGAGTAGGGGTGCTGAGAGGGAGGGAAGGTATAAAGTACTGAGGCCTGTGGGGTCCCCCCGATTAGCACTAGGCAAACCAGCCAGGGTTGGCGGCACTATAGCAGTGGGACACACGGCAGGGGTCCCCCTGCCATAATGACTAGCCAACCCTAGACTGTTCAGCGTTGGGCTGGATTCCCTAGGGCGGCGGTTCCCAAACTGTGCGCCGCGGCTCCCTGGGGTGCCGCGATCGCCCTAGAAAAAAAAAGAAAGAAAAAAAAAAAACAAAAAAAAACGTACCCATCATCCAGCGCCGGATCCTCCTCCTCACTGACTGCCGGGCGTGACGTCATCATGTCCGGCAGCCTCAGTGAGGAGCTGCAGCAGAGAAGACGTCAGGGAAGAAGGTAAGTAAAGGAGAGTGAAGGGGGGCACTGAGAGACGCTGAAGGGGCACAAAGAGACACTGAAGGGGGACACAGAGAGGCTGAAGGGGACAGAGAGACACTGAAGGGAGACACAGAGAGGCTGAAGGGGACAGAGAGAGGCTGAAGGGGGACAGAGAGACACTGAAGGGGACAGAGAGACACTGAAGGGGACACAGAGAGGCTGAAGGAAACAGAGAGACACTGAAGGGGGACACAGAGAGGCTGAAGGGGACAGAGAGACACTGAAGGGGGACACAGAAAGGCTGAAGGGGACAGAGAGACACTGAAGAGAGACACAGAGAGGCTGAAGGGGACAGAGAGACGCTGAAGGGAGACACAGACAGGCTAAAGGGGACAGAGAGGCTGAAGGGAGACACAGAGAGGCTGAAGGGGACAGAGAGGCACTGAAGGGGACACAGAGAGGCTGAAGGGGACAGGGGGACACAGAGAGGCTGACGGGGACAGAGAGACACTGAAGGGAGACACAGACAGGCTAAAGGGGACAGAGAGGCTGAAGGGAGACACAGAGAGCCTGAAGGGGACACAGAGAGGCTAAGGGGGACAGAGAGATGCTGAACGGAGACACAGAGAGGCTGAAGGGGACAGAGAGACGCTGAAGGGGACAGAGAGACGCTGAAGGGAGACACAGAGAGGCTGAAGGGGACAGAGAGACGCTGAAGGGAGACACAGACAGGCTGAAGGGGACAGAGAGGCTGAAGGGGACAGAGAGACGCTGAAGGGGGGCACTGAGAGACCCTGAAGGGGACAGAGAGACACTGAAGGGGACAGAGAGACACTGAAGGGGGACACAGAGACACTGAAGGGGGACACAACCAGGCTGAAGGGGACAGAGAGGCACTGAAGGGGGACACAGAGAGGCTGAAGGGAACAGAGAGACGCTGAAGGGGGGCACAGAGAGATGCTGAAGGGGACAGAGAGACGCTGAAGGGGACAGAGAGACACTGAAGAGAGACACAGAGAGGCTGAAGGGGACAGAGAGACGCTGAAGGGAGACACAGACAGGCTAAAGGGGACAGAGAGGCTGAAGGGAGACACAGAGAGGCTGAAGGGGACAGAGAGGCACTGAAGGGGACACAGAGAGGCTAAAGGGGACAGGGGGACACAGAGAGGCTGACGGGGACAGAGAGACACTGAAGAGAGACACAGAGAGGCTGAAGGGGACAGAGAGACGCTGAAGGGAGACACAGACAGGCTAAAGGGGACAGAGAGGCTGAAGGGAGACACAGAGAGCCTGAAGGGGACACAGAGAGGCTAAGGGGGACAGAGAGATGCTGAACGGAGACACAGAGAGGCTGAAGGGGACAGAGAGACGCTGAAGGGGACAGAGTGACGCTGAAGGGAGACACAGAGAGGCTGAAGGGGACAGAGAGACGCTGAAGGGAGACACAGACAGGCTGAAGGGGACAGAGAGGCTGAAGGGGACAGAGAGACGCTGAAGGGGGGCACTGAGAGACACTGAAGGGGACAGAGAGACACTGAAGGGGACAGAGAGACACTGAAGGGGGACACAGAGACACTGAAGGGGGACACAACCAGGCTGAAGGGGACAGAGAGGCACTGAAGGGGGACACAGAGAGGCTGAAGGGAACAGAGAGACGCTGAAGGGGGGCACAGAGAGATGCTGAAGGGGACAGAGAGACGCTGAAGGGGACAGAGAGACACTGAAGGGGGACACAGAGAGGCTGAAGGGGACAGAGAGACGCTGAAGGGGGACACAGACAGGCTGAAGGGGACAGAGAGGCACTGAAGGGGGACACAGAGAGGCTGAAGGGGACAGAGAGACGCTGAAGGGGGGCACTGAGAGACACTGAAGGGGACAGAGAGACACTGAAGGGAGACACAGAGAGGCTGAAGGGGGCAGAGAGACATTGAACGGAGACACAGAGAGGCTGAAGGGGACAGAGAGACACTGAAGGGGGACACAGAGAGGCTGAAGGGGACAGAGAGACACTGAAGGGGACAGAGAGACACTGAAGAGGGACAGAGAGAGGCTGATGGGGGACAGAGAGAGGCTGATGGGGGACAGAGAGACGCTGAAGGAGGGGGACAGAGACACTAAAGGAGGGGGACAGAGAGACACTGAAGGAGGGGGACAGAGAGACGCTGAAGGAGGAGGGCAGAGAGACATTGACGGAGGAGGGCAGAGAGACGCTGAAGGAGGGGGACAGAGAGACACTTAAGGAGGAGGGCAGAGAGAGACACTGAAGGAGGGGGATAGAGATACACTGAAGGAGGGGGACAGAGAGAGATGCTGAAGGGGGGTCACAGTGTGAGATGGTGAAAAGGGGGACACGGGGTGTGAGATGGCGAAGGGGGACACAGGGTGTGAGATGGGGAAGAGGGGGACACAGGGTGTGAGATGGCGAAGAGGGGTACACAGGGTGTGAGATGGCGAAGGGGATACAGAGTGATATGATAAAGGGGCACAATGTGATGGTGAAGGGGTCTAAATACATCTTACGTCATTTTGACCCAACTACTTAAAAAACGGGACTACTCGGTAATTATTTTTGCTTAGGGGTGCCTTGGAAAAATTATGGTGACCTCGAGCTGAAAAAGTTTGGGAACTACTGCCCTAGGGAGTGGGGTCCATCGAATAAAATGAGCGGGCCCCCCCAGAAAGAACCAGCCCAGTGCTGATAGCACTAGGGCTCTTCCTACTACCCCTGGGCTGTGGGTAGTAAGGTAATAATGGCGAAAGTGAGTAAAAATAATAAACAGACGCCATTTTGTTTTGTGGAACTACAAGTCCCAGCCAGCCAGGTTGCCAAAAACTGTGTGGCCATGCTGCTACTTGTATAACTACAAGCAGCAGCATGGCAATACAAGCAGCAGCATACCCACAGCAGCCAGGGCATGTTGGCACTTGGAGAACCACAAGTGCCAACATGCCCTCACATCCCTGGCTTGCTGGGACCTGTAGTTCCACAAAATACAATTTTAAATAAACAACAGCACCCTAGTAAACACCACATATATTTATTAAAAATAAAAAAAAAACAATAAACATACTAACCACCCTCATTTACACCACATCTATTTAATAAAATAAAAACACCCCAAATACTCACCAAAGATGTCTTCTTTCTTCTCCAAAAGGTCCGTGCTTGCCCTAGTCCCAGAATATTTATACTTCCAAAATGTCCATGCTTGGCCAATATCTTCTGTACTTCGCCCAGAAGGGGCCCCTTATTGATAGAAGTCTTCTTTGCTTCGGTCAGGAGGGCCCCAAATTTGTACAACCCATGACACTGTAATCTTGATTTCAGAAAAATAAAAAAACTGTTGAGCCGACGCAAACACCTCCTACCTAGTAGGAGGTCCGGTACGCAATGAACTTACGTTCATTGCGCAAGCTCTAACTACTGTATTATGTGATTTTCTCACGCTAGTGGGGAAATCACCTAATACAGTAAATAGAGCTTACGCAAGTAACGTAGCTCATTGCGCATGCGCTACGCTACTTGCGTAATCTGTATTTACAGTATTACAGCTTACGCAAGTAGCGTAGCGCATGCACAATGAGCTACGTTACTTGCGTAAGCTCTATTTACTTTATTAGGTGATTTCCCCACTAGCGTGGGAAAATCACATAATACAGGGGCAGTGTAACAGTGATGTGTTTAGAACTCACTGTTACAACACAGGAGAGTTAGCTAAACTCGGGAGTGTTTACAACGCCCAAAATCGCCAGAGATGACCAGAGATTTTGAACATCAGTGTCAAAATCGAGCTTGATACATTTCAGTTTTTTTTTTCAAAACCCGCAATTTTCCGCGATTTAAACACGCTGGCAAACTCGCACTTTGATACATTTACCCCCAGGTCACAGAGCTATTAGTCTTGAGAGATTTTTTTTTTGCCAGGAAAGTATGGCTTTTTGCAGATGACAGAAGGCAGGGGCGGGCTGGCAAATTTCAGCCCGGGGGGCGCATAAGCGGCCGCATCACATGACACGCGATGCGGCCGCATCATCAATGATGCAGCCGCGTCATCAATGATGCGCCGCCTGTGCGCCTCTAGTAATATTCAGTTTATGCGGACGGCACCGCTTGCATCTATGGGGGGTGAGGCGGCCGGCCCAAACAGCGGTTAGACTGACCGGCCCGGGGGGGCAGATGCCCCCCGGCCCAGCCCGCCCCTGACAGAAAGGTACGCAACAGGGTAGATTACACCAGGAGGGGTAAAACAAATGATTGATGATTTAGGTAGACTAGAGGAACGGTCAAGAGCATGGCAACTACAGTTTAGCACCAAAAAATGCAAAATCATGCACTTGGGTCTCAAAAACACAAAGGCCAAATATAGTATTAGTTGCACTATAATGGAAACTGCTGGGTAGGAAAGGGATCTAGGAGTCATTATTTCAGATAACTTAAAGGCAGGTAAGCAATGTAACAAAGCAATGAGGAAGGCAAGTCAGATGCTTGGTTGCATAGAGAGAGGAATCAGTAGCAGAAAGAAGGAAGTAATAATGCCACTGTATTGGTCATTGGTACGGCCAGGCCCGGCGCTCCCATTAGGCAACCTTAGGCAGTTGCCTAGGGCGCCGGGACCTGCAGGGCGCCGCTGACTAGATTTTCTAATCTAGTCAGCGGTTCAGCGGCACGAGAGAGATGCACAGCCGCTGGTTTTTAATGTCTGCATGATCACTGACGTCAGTGATCATGTGATAGGCTGTCCGGCGGCACCTCTGAGGTATCACACTGTCTGTCACTGACAGACAGTGTGAATAAAGTTATCCCCCCCTCCTTTCCCCTCTCAGCATGCATCGCGAGGAGCAGCTAGAGGAAGAAAAGGTAAGTAAAACCTTTTTTATTTTTTATTTAGTGTGTTCGGGGTTCGGTGGGGCGTGGGCGGGGGTGGCGGCGAAATTTTGCCTAGGGCACCGAGAACCCTAGCACCGCCCCTGGGTACGGCCTCATCTAGAATACTGTGTTCAATTCTAGAGGCCATATCTCAAGAAGAATATAAGTACATTAGAGACTGTACAAAAATGGGCAACTAAAATGGTGCATGACCTATAGCACAAAATTTACCCAGAAAGACCAAACAACATTAATATGTATAGTTTTGAGCAGATAACGGAAAGGGAGGACATTATAGAAACTTTCAAATATATCAAGGGTTTTTACAAGATACAGGAGGAAAAACATTCTTCAAAAGAAGATAAATATTAGAATACGAGGACATGCACTGAAACTGGAGGGAAGTAGGTGCAGAGGAAATTTGAAAAAAAATTACTTCATAGAAAGGGAAGCGGATAAGTGGAATAGCCTCCCATCAGAGGTGGTAGAGGCTAATACAGTAGAGCAATTTAAACATGCTTGGGATAGACATAAATATATCCTTACAAACAACTAAGGATCAAATAGAGTTTGAGGTTACCATAGGTTAAAAAATGGGCAGACTAGATGGGCCAAGTGGTTCTTATCTGACATCAAATTCTTTGTTTCTATGAGATGAGATAATCCTTATTTTACAAGACTAAGAGCATCCCTGCTTATTCTGCAGGAAGTTTCCACACTCTTTGACATCAGCAGCACCAGCATAGCACAGGTAAGTATAGACAGTGGGCTTAATGTAACTGTTAAGGGCATGATATGGCTGTGGCAGACATGACATATAAACCAGAAAAAAAAATCAAACTTCAGAGGTGATGAACAAGAAAGAAAAATATAAAAATATTTAAAATAAGGTGGAGAAAGACACAATTTATAAGAAACGTTGTTTTCCAAACTAAAAAGAAAACATGAAAGAAAAATGTAGTAAGGCTTTAACCATGACATGGGGAGGGTGGGAGGTAAAAGAAGCTGGATTTTAAATTAAGGACAAGTTCATTTTTGCCTACTGCGTATTAGTCTGGTGTGGAAAGCGAGGGGTTGCTATGGGCTTATTAGCCTAGGCCGGCCTGAACCCTTAACAGGCCTTGCTGACTGTCATGAAAAGGACCACCTGGGCATGCTTGTCATGTAAAAACTAAAATCTGTCAAAATCATATCTCATACTCCCTATTAAAGCCAAAGTTCATTAAGATTCAGTTCAAGAGCTGCAACTCTTGAGAATACTTCAATTACTCCCTGATTCATCCAAAAATACAATCACTACCTAATTTAGTCAGAGATACTGTAAACCAAGCAATTCCTTGCATAAATGTAGCATTAAAACTACTAAGTCTATTTGACATGTACATTTTTTAAGAACACAAAAACACATTAAATTGTTATATAGGATATACTTAACTTCAATTAAACAACATAAATGCAGGCACAAACAAGCATTACTTACACTAGTTACTGGGCACAACCACAGAGATCTTGTGATATGTATATTGCAGTCAAATCCTCATTGCCACTAGAGCAGCTATTGTGTAACAGTGGAGAGACCCTTCCTCACCACAACTGGGCAAAATAAAATGCCAAAATTCATAGAAATTTTGAGATGCAGACAGTAGGGTTGGAATACTCAATGCCAGAGCCATCCCCAAAGTCAAGTTGTATAAGTGATGTGTTCAGTACGAAAGTGTCGAAATAACAATACCAGCAATATGACTTGCAATTTTCCCTAGTATCCTTTTAGCAAACTTGTTACATCACTGATGTCATGTGAACACCAATGTTATTGATGTTTCTCAAAGTGCTGCAGTTGTATATATCTCAATTGTATTGTCTATATAATTCGATGTACCTCTATCCTTAAATCCTTGGTTGTGTAATCCCCATATTTTTTTGTATCCCTCATAAAACCTAAAATACAATAAAAGTTAATCAAGTGCAAAAAACAAAACACAAAAACATAAAATTTTATGACAAAAGTCACAATGCTTATTGAATTAAAATGGTGATAACAAACTGACATACAGAAATTTAAACAGAAAACATTTTTTTTAAAATAAAAATAATAAAAACAGAAATGTTCATAGCATGCAAACATTATCTGCTGCAAGGCTAGAATGTATTGAAAATTCACCAGTAGAAAGACTGTGACCCAAGAACCGGCAATTTCTAAAACCATTTCAGCATTTATTTATACCATTTTCTTTATCACCCAAACCCTAATTTTTTGGTGACATTAGGACAGGAGGTGTGCAAGTATACTAATCTGTTTTACACTGTTTATTTACCCTTTTGTTCAAAAACACTTCTAGTAATACATTTTATACATTATTTAAGTCTCTTCTAAGACATAGCAGATTTATGATCATAAAGTCCATTAAACCAATAATAATTGTTCTCCGGAGTGAATAATCATTCTTTAGAATCTGGCAGTTTGAAGAACAAATCTGGGATTAGCAGATGCCAGGAGAATGCTACCTACCGGAATGCATAGTGGCAATTATAAAGTTTGGTTGAGGAGGAATAATAGGCTGCTTTAAATGGTTTGGGCTGGGCCTGTTAGTTCCAGAGAAGGGAAATCTTTCTACTACAGCATACAATAACATTGAACTGGAACACTAGCTGCGAGTAAGTCCTTTTTGCCATCATAAGTGCCTCACTGTCAGGAATTTAGGTATTAGATTCAGCCACTTACCAAACTCTAACACGCTCCCAGTGTTCATCAAGAGAGCCCACATGGAGGTATGGGCTTAGCTGCGTGGGATGCACTGGTAGCGGCACTCAATGTCAATCACTGGTGAGGCAGCAGGTGAACTGAATGGTCAAACAAGCCGGGCGGTTAAAGGAGGGCGAACAGGAGCAGAACCGGAATCCAAAAGTGTAGTTATGAACAGCAGGGTCAGAACCGGGTAATCAAATAGAGCCAAATCGTAAACCAGCGGGATAATCAGGAGAAGCAAAGGTCAGAGCGGGTGATCATAACAAGCAATATCAGAATCCCAAAAAATTATCAGGAATGCAGCTGAGGTCAGAACTGGACTTCACAAAGAAGACTGAAACAAAGCTGGAAGCAGGACATAGTCCTAATACTCTGCCATGCATAGACTGCCAAAGCTGAGTATATATAGTAGAGATAAGAGGTTTTTCTTGCCAAACTCAGATCTCAAAGCAAGGCGAAACATCATTGTATTTTTTTTTCCAAAACGAGCGTTTTATATATATAGTCCTCCCTCGTTTTCTCCAGTCCCATTTTAGAACAGACAACTTGTAGGGAGGGGTTTCGCTGCGGTGCTCTGCTGATAAAATAGCGTTAAGGGTTAACATAGGAAAGCAATTGAATCATGTCATTATTGTAAAGCAGTTCTGTAGAGATTAGTCAGCTACAATAGTTTGCTGATCAATTGCTTTTAATTTCAATCTTAATTGCACTTTACACAGACTAGTGGCTACTGGATGCTGTTAATGCATTGAATTGTATATATCTAATAGTACTAGACAGTATATACAGACTATCTTAGATAGATATCATAGATATCATTCTGAACTAACTACTAGTATATTCTTTGAGAAAAACAGTTCTTTCCCTGTCAAACAATTAGCAGCAGAATAAAAAAAATAAGCAGGATTCTTTTTTTTAAACTTGAAAGTTTTTCTAGTGAAAGTAATCTTGTATCGGGCAGTGACAAGTGAAATACTTTAGAAAATAAATGGGTGTTTGCGTGTGAGATTCAGCAGCAGTTGCACACCCCAAAAAAGTCTATATATTCTTATCGTTTCTATTTTTAATACTTTTATATTTTGGAAGGGTCATTCAGCAAAATCTATATTTAAAGAGTCAACACATAGCTAACCCCCCTCCTCCCCAAAGGGCTATATATTCTAATCTTTTCTATTTTTAATACTTTCACATTCAGTGAAATCTATATTTAAAGAAGGCTGTTTGTCAGAACCAGCACCCAGGAGCACACCCCAAAAAAGCCTATATATTCCAATCTTTTCTATTTTTCAAAACTTTATATTTGGGAAGGGTCATTCAGTGAAATTTATATTTAAATAAGGCAGTTTGTCAGAATCAGCATGCAGCTAGACCCCCCCCAAAAAAAACAAAAACCAAAAGGCTATATATTCTAATCATTTATATTTTTTAATACTTTTATATTTTGGAAGGGTCATTCAGCGAAATCTATATTTAAGGGGCTGTTTGTCAGAGTCAACAGATAGCTTATCCCCCTCCTCCCCAAAGGGCTATATATTCTAATCTTTTCTATTTTTAATACTTTTATATTTTTGAAGGGTCATCTAGTGAACTCTATATTGGAAAAGGCTGTTTGTGTGCGAGTGTCAGCAACAGATACACACCAAATAAGTAAACAGGGTGTTCTTGTCTTTGACTCAGAGCAGCACAACCCCCCCGATCAAATATAAAACTTGTTTGTCAGAAATATATTGTGAAGTAATGTCATAAGAATTGTAAAATAGCATTCATTCTTTTCCCTATCTAATTGAGCGTTCTCCTGGTTTGATTGCAGGCATCTACAAGTAGCTCCAATCTGTTCAAGTAGTATTTTTCCGCTTGGCAACCATGTATCACTATACAGATCAGGAACAGCCCAGTACCAGTTCTGGTAATAGTGCTACTGTTACGACATCTACTAGTAAAAAAAGGTACTGTGGGAAGAAACTTGACAAAAGCGTCCTCAAAATCCAAACATTCTTTGTCAAATTCAATTTCAAAGCAACCATCAGCTCTTAATGTAAGGAGGGGGATTAAGAGGGATTTTTCTGATAAATGTGGTAATTTTTGTGCAAAAAAAGTATAATAGCTTACAATCTGTACACCACCCGCAGTGGCAAGACAAGGCTCACACTATGTCCACTTTTTGCTATTAGGGGTGCTGCTACTGCTGGTACTGGTATATGCACTAGAATGGCCATTCCAAAACAGAGTGCCCAACGCGCTTGTGCATCTTCTTGAACTTTACATGCACCATCCTGTCGCTCAGAGTGTATGTCTGTTACTGACACCTTCAAAACAGACAAATCAGTGCCTGAGGATAACACTGAGGTTGAAGAACAACTTGGGCACTCACAGAATCCTGAGGAAAGTTTAAGGAGGATATCCATGAGTCCTATATGTGAGTCTGAGGTTTCAGATTCAGACACTGTAATAATAGAGCAGCCACCTTCGAACAGTCCTCAACCATTTGGAAATGTGAGGATTAGTAGTAGTAGTATTAGTGTTGATGATGATATAACCATAGAAATTGAGGAGGCTAAAATGGAAGTGTCAGGAACCAGGAGCTATAGGTTGATTTTGGCGCAACCATATCTAGAGGCACAAAATCTATCGCACCTCTGGGGGTAAATATATTAACCTCCGAATTGTTGAACTCCCGCAAGTTCGCCGTCTTCAGCGCTTAAATTTAAAACGGTGCTGCCTTGTAAAGGGAAAGTTCAACAATCCGGAGGTTAATACATTTACCCACTGGTATTCACCATTGACCCCCTGCAAGTGAGTTTGGATTTAGCTGTCAGAGAAGTGCAGGTCATGGTTCTCTGAAGGGTACTCTGGGAGAAAGATAGAAGTAATCGAATAGTCTGTCTTGGTCAAACCGTGCGGCCAGTGCAGTACACAAGGAATATCCAAAGGAGTATTCAGACAGGACAAACTCAAATACCAGATAGGTCTTACATAGCCCAAGGGAGAATCCAAAAGGAGTGTCAGGGAGAGCCGACTCAGGAACCGGAAAGTGTGGAACCACATAAACGCCTGGAGCCAGGGGACCTAATATTCTGCCACCCTACTGGTGCCAGAGCCTTCTTTAAATAGTTTGTGAGGAGAGAACGTGACTTCCGGTGTCGCTGATGTCAGCAGCCACCGCCGGGTGCAGAGTAGCACCCGGCGGCACAGGACGCACATGCATAGAAGAAGCCACCATGTGGCCGGGCCTGATGCGTCTACTTGCTTGGCAGATATGACTTCCTGTGCAGGCGGAAGAGTACACGGATAGCCCCTGAGTGGAAGTTGCAAGATGAGGGAGTTATTTGTGGATCTAAAAATTAATGTGTTGTACATGGACGAGATAATGATGATTGTGTTGAAGTAAGGCAGTCACCAATGTTACCACCAGCAGATGCCTATGAGAAGCTTATTAACATGTCAAGGCATAAGACTAAAAAAATTATTTTTTTGCAAATATTATTAACCAAATCAAGACAACATTTGTCAAGGCATCTGTAGCCTTTCTTAGGCCAAAATAAGTCGAGGTAGGGACGTTTAACATCTAGGCACCTCCTCTCTGTTACGTCATTTGTTCATTCAAGTAGTGTTTCCAAACATTGCAAATTGTTTCTAGTAGCAAGCAGCCCAGCATCATCTACCAGCTGAATGGATAACCACTTGCATTCCTCACTGGTGTCAACACCTTCATCATCATCCTCCTCATTATTAGTATGTACTAGTCCAGCATCCAACTATCAACTATTAAAATAACTCCCCTAATGCAATCTATGATACCCAAGAAACATCCTTGTATGCTACAACTGCTGCTGCTGCTAAGGGGGAGAAATATATACAGAAGGGGAGAAAGACAAGTAAGTATTTTACACAATTGTCTGTGAAGCAAGCATTTTCAAGAGGAAGGAAGTATCCTGTTGCACAGCAGATCATTAAAGCCATAACAGCTATATTAGCACTGGATGTGCACCCAATTTTTTGCCATCAATGCAACAGGTTTTAGACAATCAGTTGAGATCATGTGTCCATATGTGTCTATAAAATTCCATCTCGATTCCATTTATCCAAACATAAATTTCTCAGCTGTCCCTAGAAAATGCCATTGTGCTGATAGTCTACTTAACTATGGATATATAGACAAGTGCACTGGTGATAACAAAGACTATATGACCATGACAGCCCACTGGGTAGGCGTATAGCCATAAGCAGCAGCAGCGCCGGCAGCTTCACCATCATCCTCCTCATCCTTTCTGCGTAGCAGACCTAGCACTCACTGCCAGGGCATTCACAGACAAGCCACTCTATGTATCACTGGTTTCACAAATAAAAAAATACTAGTGTCAATCATTTGGAAAAACTCAGGCATGTGATAGCAAAATGGCTCACTCTGCTAAGACTCTCCTCAGGATTCCTCATTGCCGATAACGGAGCCAACATTGTGTGTGCATTACGACTTAGTGAATTTCAACACATTCCATGCTCTGCTTATACCGGCGGTTCCCAAAGTGTGCACCGCGGCACCCCTGCGCTGTCACTGGGGTGCCGCGGGCCAGCCCTAGAAAAAAGAAAGCAAACAGAAACTTACCAATCCACGCGGCGCTAGGACCTTGCAGCCTCCTCTCTCCCGCAGCTGTCACTGAATATTGACGTCAGTGACAGCTGCGCGAGAAAGGAGGCTGCAAGGTCCTAGCGCCGCGCGGATTGGTAAGTTTCTGTTTGCTTTCTTTTTTCTATAGCTGGCACCTGGCGCAGGGCAGAAGAGGAGGGCAGATGGCAGAGGAGGGGGACAGAGGGCAGAGGAGGGGGACAGAGAGCAGAGGAGGAGGGCAGATGGCAGAGGAGGGGGACAGAGGGCAGAGGAGGAGGGCAGATGGCAGAGGAGGAGGGACAGATGGCAGAGGAGGGGGACAGAGGGCAGAGGAGGGGGACAGAGGGCAGAGGAGGAGGGCAGATGGCAGAGGAGGGGGGCAGATGGCAGAGGAGGGGGACAGATGGCAGAGGAGGGGGACAGAGAGCAGAGGAGGAGGGCAGATGGCAGAGGAGGGGGGCAGATGGCAGAGGAGGGGGCAGATGGCAGAGGAGGGGGACAGATGGCAGAGGAGGAGGGCAGATGGCAGAGGAGGGGGGCAGATGGCAGAGGAGGGGGACAGATGGCAGAGGAGGGGGACAGATGGCAGAGGAGGAGGGCAGATGGCAGAAGAGAGGGACAGGGCAGCGGAGGGGGACAGAGGGCAGAGGAGGGGGACAGAGGGCAGAGGAGGGGACAGAGGGGGCAACGTGAGACAGGGCAGTGTGCCTGGATGCAGAGGGGGCAGTGTGCCTGGTTGCAGAGGGGGCAGTGTGCCTGGATGCAGAGGGGGCAGTGTGCCTGGATGCAGAGGGGCATTTTTGCATACAACTAAATAAGTATTTCTGTATTGACCTAAATACTTATTACAATTTTTTGACCCAACTACTTCTAAAACAGGACTGCTCAGTAATTATTTTGGAGGGGTGCCTTGAAAACATTTGGAGACTCTAAAGGTGCTGCGAACTGCAAAAGTTTGGGAACCACTGGCTTATACAATAATTTTGTGCATAATGTCTTCAAAAATAAGAGGTCAGTGCAGGAAATGCTGTTTGTGGCCCTTAAAATGTTGGTCCATTTTAGAAATTCTGCGACTGCATGTAGACATTGCAGCGGTTGCAAAAAAATGTCATCTGCCATGCCACCAACTGGAGCAAGAGGTAGTAACAATGTGGAATTCCACACTTTATATGCTTCAGCGAGTAGAGGAACAGCAACAAGCCATCAAGACCTACACAGCAAACCATGAGACAGGGAGAGGGGGGACATGTTATCTTACACCAGCCTATTGTAGAATCCTTAGTATTTTATGCAAACTTCTGAAACTCTTTGAAATTGTAACAAATGAAGTGAGCTCAGACACTGCCGGCCTGAGTCAAATCATACCCCTAATCAATCTACCGGAAAAGCAGCTGGAGAAGCTGAATGAGGAGATGAAAGTTAGCGATTCGGCAAAGCATGTTATCCTTGTGGATCAAGTTCTTTATTAACTTCACCATGACCCAAGGGTTTGCAGCATCTTAACATTGGATCACTACATTTTGGCAACCATGCTTGATCCTAGGTCTAAGTCATATGCCATGACCCAAATCTTCACAGATGTAAACAGCTCCTTGTGAGTAATCTGATGGCTCAAGTCACATGTGACATGTTGCCTGCTTCAGCTTCCCCAAATGCTATTGCTAGAAAAAAACTTTCCCTTTCTGGTAGTCACACCGATTATGAGTCAACAACAAAGCAGCACACCAATGTTAATGTTTATGACATCTGGTCAGGCTTAAAAGAATTGCCTAAATGTACTACTGACACTTCAAGCGTGTTTCAATTGGATACACCTTGTCTTAGTAGAAAGGTAGAGGATTACTTTAATGATAAAATTAGAAATTATCATTTTAGACAGTCACTTTGAATACTGGGAGGGAAAATAGGAAATTTGGAGCCCCTTGTGCAAACTAGCTGTGGTGCACTTAAGCTGTCCACCTTCCATTGTGTACTCGAAAAGAGTGTTTAGCGCAACCAAGAACGTTGTGAGTGATCGTCAGAGGAGACTACTTATCAAAATTTTAGAAGAACTGGTGTTCATCAAAATGAACTACAAATTGTTTGAAGAATACTTGCCAGCAATTACCAACAAAATGTGTAGATTCCAGTGATGATGAAAGATTATGGCATCAGTGATGAGGATAATGATGAGGGTGATGACATGGTCATCAACATAGAAGAAGATGACTACTGTAAACTAAATGACCATTAGTAGTTTTAAAGAACCAAAAAAAAACTGCTATCTATTCTGTCCAGTTCAGCGACCAACATGTCCTTTTTAACATATGGGTGGGTGAGTGGTCCCAAGGACAATTCCATCTTGCACTGTTTTACATTTTAGACTTGGTCTATCAGCTTGTGCAACAGACAACAATTCAGGTGTCAACAGTATTATTAGATCGTTAATTCACATGGCGGACAGTATGATTAGGTAGACTATTCAAATGTGGACAGTATTATTATAGGACTAGGGATATAGTTAAAAACAGGTCTAGCTGCCCCCCAGATCTGCTCCAGGCCAACAACCAAGAGATGTCATCCTCAGTATGCATTATTATCACATCAAAGAAAAAAATCATACAAGCTACGAGGAACCAGGACTCCATCCAATACCTTGGAAACAACATTCAGCTATTCACGGACCTGGCTCCTCTCACTATACAGAAGTGTCGGGACCTGAAGGAAATCACAAAGACCTTACGCCAACATGGCTACCGCTATCGCTGGTATTTCCCCTTCCGGCTCCAAGTTTTCACGGAATCCAGGCCTCTCTTTGCGAAGACTCCTGCAGAAAGCGCCCAAATACTGGAAAAGCTAGGTTTACCTCCTAGTAGAGCATCTTCCCCGGTTGCTACGGCGTCTCAGCAGGCCCCGCAAAATCCTCCATGAGCTGAATGGGACACCGCCTGACATGCTCAGGGACCCGACGCTGAAAAACCTGGACTATTGAACTTTTTCTACCAGTCTGGCACAGGATATCTATAGAGAACAATGGACATAACTTTGAACTTCAGTGACTTGTCCCCTGAGGGCACCAAATTTTGTCTCTTGTTTCTTCTTCTCCCTGTTGTCCCCTTTCCTCCCCCTCACTCTCTCTGCAGGTACGGACACCATATGCATGCGATCTCAATATAAGTTGATCCCGGCTGCCCTGCGGAGGGTGCAAGGAGAAGAATTGATCGCTGATCTACTATCTTCGTGCCTCATGTCACTGAGGGACTTCATCGCTCCAAGACTACAGTTTAGTCACTCTCGTTTGATATATGCTCATGGACTATCCTGCAATGGTGATGTTTTACTGTTTCGAATTCTCTGCACTTGTAGTGCTTTCATAGTTCATCAGTCTAATGTTATACTGTTATTATTGCTATTATTATTACTATTTAGTATAGTTTTGTACTAGACCAATTTGTAGTTTTTCTTACAGGTTGAAGTTTGCAAACCAAATGTAAAGTTTTTTTTTTTTTGTTTTTTTTCTTTGTTGATGCCCCCCACACACTTACGCCCACTCCCCAAACTCCAATCCAGTTTGGGCCCTCCCTGCCCACGCTCCCCCCCTACTGTTGCTGCGCCTTGTAGCAACACTTTCCTACCTCTCCGAAGTCTAGCAACCATAGGCCGGCCACTCTATGCCCGGCCTTCCTTTCTTCTCCCTGGCTGGTTGCAGATGGCTTAAACATGACCTTGTCCCTTGCCCCCTAATCTTTCCTTTTCCCAACTTTATTTACAACTTTATACCTTTTCCGCCAAAACATGTATCTGTCGCGATCCATAAAGGGTTGGAGATACGGGGGAGCCCCTCGGTAAAGCATTCTAGACTATCTTTTACATCATGTCTCTTAAGTTACTGACAGTCAACGTTAAGGGGTTTAACACACCCCAGAAACATACTACACTTCTGGCCGCCCTTAAAAAGTCACATGCAGACATAGTTTTCCTGCAAGAGACCCACTTAACCGAACCACACGCAACACTCCGAGGAAAGCTGTTCTCACAGACTTTTTTCAACTCAGCTGCCTCTAAGCATCGAGGTGTGGCCATTCTGATAAGACCATCTGTCCCACTGGTGGTGTGCCGCTCGATCGCAGACCCGGAGAGTCGTTATCTTATGCTTATAGGCACACTGGGCCAGCTTCCAGTCACTCTGGTATGCTGTTATGCCCCAAACAATGCCCAAATCTCCTTTCTTCAGAGACTTTTCAGCCGTATTCATAAACATGTCGAAGGCCATTTGCTTATGGGAAGCGACTTTAACTTGATTCTAGACCCCTCTCTAGATAGATCCCCATTGCCCGCACCTTCATCTCAATCCCAGGCACACTCTCCCTACTCACCCAGCATCAAGGCTCACTAGACCAGTCACATCTGAGGGAGTTGACGATAGTGAGGGGCCAGCTCAATGCGGTACTATCCAAAAAAACAGCCCGTACCCTTAAATGGACTCAGCAGCTCTTTTACGAGAAAGGTGACAAGGCGGACTCCCTACTAGCCCGGAAGCTCCGTCAGAGGCGCACACGTAACGCAATCTCGTCTATCAAGAACTCTCAAGGGCAGTCAACATACAACCCAAACGTTATATTGAAGGAATTTCAGACATATTACTCTTCGTTATACAACTTGAATGCCTCAAATCCAGCGCCCCCTGACATAGATAGAAAAATAAATGCCTACCTGCGTTCTTGTCAACTCCCGCAGCTATCTGAATCGGAAATTGAATTTCTCAGCTCCAATATAACAAACAAAGAAATTACTACAGCTTTACGTAGTATGAAGGTAGCTACTGCCCTGGGACCGGATGGCCTCCCTGCTAAGTATTATAAGTAATTTGCAGGGATCCTCAGTCCAAAGCTGACTGCTTGGTTTAACTCTATACTCGATGGGGCCCCATTTGACCTGGCCACGACCCGAGCCCGGATTACCGTTATACCGAAAGAGGGTAGAGACCTTTCTCTTTGTAGTAGCTATCGTCCCATATCTTTACTTAACGTAGATTTGAAAATATATGCTAAAGTTCTTGCAAATAGAGTTAATTGTATCCTCCCGAAATTAGTACACCCCGATCAGGTTGGATTTGTCCCAGGCCGGCAGGCGGCAGACAACACCAGGCGGACCATAAACCTCATTCAGCATATCAATGAGTGTAAACTACCCTCCCTCCTTTTATCCCTTGATGCCGAAAAGGCATTTGACCGCATTGGCTGGCCCTTCATGATGAGGACTCTCTCAGCTTATGGCTTCAAAGACCACTTTCTAAAAGGGGTCTCCGCCCTATATGTCAATCCAGCCGCTTCTGTTCAGGTGAATGGGCGTTCCTCTCCATGTTTTTAAATTCAAAACGGAACACGACACGGTCGCCCCCTCTCCCCCCTTCTGTTTGCACTTACCATAGAACCCCTGGCCTTGAAAATACGACAAAATCCCAACATCTCTGGCATACAACTATCCTTCAGCATCTATAAGATTGCGCTCTACGCAGATGATATCCTCCTTACCATTACTAATCCCCAACATCGTTGCCAAACCTATTTCAGGAGCTCGATAATTTTTCTATAGTCTCGAACTTTAAGGTCAATACGGCCAAGACGGATATCCTGAATCTCAATATCCCACTGAAGTTGAAGCAGCTTCTGGAGCTAAATTTTCCATTTCACTGGAATTCCGATAGTATCAAATATCTGGGTATAGCAATTACTAGGAAGGTAGAAGACCTCTACCAAGCAAACTACCCCCAACTGATAGCATGCCTCAAAAAAGACATGATTTCTTGGGACAAGTTGATAATATTTTGGGTGGGCCAGATTACATCAGTGAAGATGAATTTGCTCCCCGGGCTGCTTTACCTTTTCCATACCCTCCCCATCAAAATTCCTCCCTCTACTTTTAAAATGCTGCAAACTTTGATTATCTGGTCAAATAAGAGACCCAGGATCTCTGCTCGTATTCTACAATGCTCTCCCATGGCAGGTGGCCTCGGCATACCCAATCTTTGCAACTATTACTATGCGGCACGTCTAGCTCAATGTGTCCAATGGCACTCCCCGCCTGGGACCAGGGTTTGGGTTGATATAGAATCAGATCTAGTAGGAGGCTCACCGATTTGTTCTATCCTCTGGCTCTCAGCCACACAGCACCCAGCTCCCTCTCGAACTCATCCGGTAATAGCCCTCTGCCTTTCAATCTGGTCTAGGTGTAGTAGAATGGCATCTCTATCTCCTGCTCCCCGATACCTATACCTCTTTGGTTGAATCCAGCTTTTACACCAGGCCTATCTCATCCTATGTACACAAAATGGGCAGGGGAAGGTAAATTATTACTGTTAAACCACATAACAAGGACTCCAACATTTCCCCAGTTCTCAGAATTGATTGAACCGTGCGGGTTTGCGATGGGACAGTTCCACCAATACTTACAAATCAGACATTATCACCAACAGGTTAAGGTCCAGTTGGCTGCTAGACCCCCCACTGTGTTTGAGAACTTAAGCATATCGAGGCCATCCTCAAAAGGCCTAATCTCAACTCTATACAATGCCCTACTCCCCACCTCCACAGAGACCTAGGATCGTTTTCAGACACAGTGGGAGGCAGATTTGGGAACATCTCTAGATCCGGAAGAATGGTCAGACATCTATGAGTGGACAGCACGTTGTTCCATAAATGTCCGTGTCAAAGAAAATGCCAATAAATTGCTGCATAGATGGTACTACGTTCCCTTTAGACTCATATTATATACGCATATTATATACCCTCAAACAAGTCCAACATGTTGGAGAGACTGTGGCCATACTGGCACCTTCATACACACATGGTGGGACTGCCCCAAACTGCGCCCGTTCTGGACAGAGGTTCTCGCATTAGTAACAGCTATTCTTGATATTCCTGTGCCCTCCGATCCTAAGCACGTATTACTGCCTCTACCTCTCCCAGACCTTCCAACACACACCCATAAGCTTCTTCAGCATATAATCAGCGCAGCTACCTGTCAAATAGCTGCCCATTGGAAGAACCCCACACCTCCAACGCTCCAAATGGTCTGCGGTCGGATCTGGCACACCTATCAGATGGAACACATTAGCAGCATGCTTAGGGGCTCCTCCGTGTCCTTCAACAAAGTTTGGTCTCCTTGGGCTTCATATTAGAACCAACCTCTGCTTCAATTAAAGTTGAACTCCACTCGCTACTGGAAATACCAGATTGAGCTATTATCTTTCGCTAAAAACATAAAAGCGTGAATTCCTCCTCCCTTCCCCTAACCCTCCCAATCTGTTCTCTCCCCTTCCCCCATTTTGCCTTGTACTACCCCCTTACCCTCTCTTTTTTATCTTCTCCCCCTTATTTGTATAATTTAAAACAAAACAACATCTTCATGGTACCATGCTCATATGAAGCTGTATTTGTCCTGTAAAAGCTATGTGAGAGAGTGTCATACTCACTGTTAAATTTATATGTGCATTTGTCATCTCACTGATGTACCTTTTAAGAATTTTGGTTCGGATTTAAGGTTTTGGATTCGGATTTTTTTTTAAAAAAAGCATAAAAAGTTCAAAAATCAAATTTTTGGGCTTATTTTCACTCCTACCCTATTATTAACCTCAATAACATTCAATAACAAGCATTTCCACTAATTTACAGTGTATTCTGAACACCTCACAATATAGTTATTGGTCCAAAACGTTGCAACGAGGTATCTTTCTGGACTGCGTAGTGAAGTTGTCCCCACAATATAATAAGAAAACCATCAACTGGTATGAATCGCACCAAAAAATGTACCTGGACTGCGTAGAGGAGTGGGTCACCACAATATAATTTAAAAACCCTGAACTTGTATGATTCGCACCAATAAATGTATCTGGACTTCGTAGAGGAGTGGTCACCACAATATAATAAGAAAACCATCAACTGGTCTTAATCGCACCAAAAAATGTACCTGGACTGCGTAGAGGAGTGGTTCACTACAATATAATTTAAAAACCCTGAACTTGTATGATTCGCACCAATAAATGTATCTGGACTGCGTAGAGCAGTGGGTCACCACAATATAATAAGAAAACGATCAACTGGTATGAATCGCACCAAAAAATGTACCTGGACTGCGTAGAGGAGTGGGTCACCACAATATAATTTAAAAACCCTGAACTTGTATAATTCGCACCAATAAATGTATCTGGACTGCGTAGAGGAGTGGGTCACCACAATATAATTTAAAAACCCTGAACTTGTATGATTCGCACCAATAAATGTATCTGGACTGCGTAGAGCAGTGGGTCACCACAATATAAAAAGAAAACCATCAACTGGTATGAATCGCAGCATAAAATGTATCTGGACTGCGTAGAGGAGTGGGTCACCACAATATAATTAATAAAAAATCCCTCCACGGCTCTGAATTTCCAAAAAAAAAAATCTGGACTGTGTAGTGGCCCCGGTACTAAATTTGATACCGGTGCCACAATACCTCCTCCAAGTTCCAAGTGTAGTGTTTATAACATATTAACACTACACTAATTCTAGCACGTTAAACCCTCTTGTTTTAAATAATGACAGGGCATTTAACTTTTGATAAAAAATTTTGAATTTGTTGACATTTTCTTTTACTTTTTGAACATGGCAAACGACTGTTGAATGGTCACATAATGCCAAAAAAATAGTTGCAAGATGGAATTGTCCTTGGGCCCTCCCACCCACCCTTATGTTGTTGAAATAGGACATGCACACTTTAACAAACCAATCATTTCAGCGACAGGGCCTACCAAACAACTGTGGCTGAAATGATTGGTTTGTTTGGGCCCCCACACCAAAAAAACAATTCATCTCTCCCTGTACAAACTAAACAGGCTCTACTGAGGAAAGATGTCGTCCTCATCCTCAACCTCTGATTCCTCTCCCCCTACAGTGTGTACTTCCTCCTCCTCACACATTATCAATTCGTCCCCGCTGGACTCCACAACCACAGGTCCCTCTGTACTATCTGGAGGGCAGTGCTGTACTTCATTGAGGAATTGATTATTCATTTTTATAAACATCATTTTTTCAAAGTTGTGAGGTAGCAACCTCCTTCGCCGCTCACTGACCAGGTTCACCGCTGCGCTAAAAACTCTTTCCGAGTACACACTGGAGGGGGGACAACTCAGGTAAAATAGAGCCAGTTTGTACAGGGGCTTCCAAACTGCCTTTTTTTCCTGCCAGTAACAATATGGACTGTCTGGCATGTCTATTTGGATGGTGTCAGCAAAATAATCCTCCACCATTTTTTCAATTGTGACAGCATCCAATGCAGCGACAGTAGACATGTCTGCAATGGTTGGCAGGTCCTTCAGTCCGGACCAGATGTTATCAGCATCCCCGCCAGCGGCTCTTTTAGGAAAACTGAGCTTTTTCCTCGCAGCCATAGATGTGGAAGAAAATGAGGGTGGAGCTGTTGGCATGTCACGGTCCTCTTCAGAGGACAATATCCTGACCAGCAGGTCTTTGCACCGCTGTAGAATTGTGTCCGCCGGAAACAGAGACACAACATACGCTTTAAACCGAGGATCGAGCGCGGTGGCCAGAATGTATTCCTCTGACTTTAAAAGAGTGACCACCCTCGGATCCTGGCAAAGCGTACGAAGGGCTTCATCCACAAGAGCTACATGCTTTGTTGGATCGCAATGCTTTACCAGCTCCTCCCTCACTTTCTCCAGCTGCTTCTGCAACAGCCTGATCAGGGGAATGACTCAAGCTGCCAGTGTCGGAACTGACTTCTCGTGTGGCAAGTTCAAACGGCTGGAGAACCTTGCACAACACGGAAATCAGTCTCCACTGCGCTTGACTCAGGCGCATCCCCACTCCTTTGCCTATGTCGTAGGTGGCTGTGTAGGCCTGAATGGCCTTTTGCTGCTCCTCCATCCTCTGCAGCATATAGAGGGTGGAGTTCCAGCGCGTCACAACCTCTTGTTTGAGGTGATGGCAGGGCAGGTTCATGCTTTTTTGATGTGCCTCTAGTCTGTGGTAGGCACTGGCTGAATGCCGAAAGTGTCCAGCAATTTTGCGCGCCACCGCAAGCATCTCCTGCACACCCCTGTCACTCTTGAGGTAATGCTGCACCACCAAATTAATGGTGTGTGCAAAACATGGGACGTGCTGGAAATTGCCCATATTTAATGCCCGCACAATGTTACTGGCATTGTTTGACACCACAAATCCCCATGAGAGTCTAAGTGCGGTAAGCCACTGGGAGATAATTTCCCTCAGTTTCTCTAATATGTTGGCAGCGTTGTGCCTCTTATTAAAGCCTGTAATACACAATGTTGCCTGCCTTTGCACGAGCAGCCATTTTGTAGATGCCGCTACTGATGCAGCTGTTGCTGTTGCTGCGGAAGGCGATGCATCTACCCAGCGGACTGTCACAGTTATATATAGTCCTTTGTTTGCCCAGAACCACTTGTCCACATGTCCGTGGTTAAGTGGACAGTGGGTACAACTGCATTTTTTAGAGCACTGAGGACACTTGATCGTACTTCTCTGCACATTTTTAATATCGCCTGCCTAGTGAAGTGTAATCTAGACGGGATTTGGTACCGGGGACACAATACCTCCATCAACCCTCTAAATCCCACTCCACTGATGGCGGACACCGGGCGCACGTCCAACACCAACATTGCAGTTACAGCTGCAGTTATACGCTTTGCAATAGGGTGACTACTATCGTATTTTGTGGTCATGGCAAACGACTGTTGGACGGTCAATTGTTTTGTGAAAGACTTAGCGGTCTTACGACTTCCCTTCTGGGAAGATGACCAACTAACAGCAGCAACAGCAGCAGTGGCAGTAGTAGGCATACCGCTGCAGGATTCCTCGGATGAATCCCGTATTGGAGAGGACTCAGTCTGGCTGCTGACTTAGGCTGCAGGACTCAATCTGATGGAGATCGTGGAGGAAGTTGACGAGGAGGGTGTTGCTGGTGTGTATCCAACTGGACCACGGGATTTAGGTGTCCCTGTACCGATGACGGTCCTAGCCCCAGTTCCTGAACTAACCACTGAACTATGAAGGTTATTCAGGTGACGTATAAGGGAGGATGTCCCTAGGTGGGCAAGATCCTTACCCCTGCTTATTTGAGCTTTACATAAGCTACATATGGCCATACATTGGTTGTCCGGATTTGGATAAAAATAACTCCAGACCGAAGAGGTGCATTTTTTGGTCTTCTGACCAGGCATGACGATGGGCTTTTTCATCCCATGGACATCAGCTGTTTCCCCCCTGGTGGCTCATTTACAATAACCACATCACCATCCTCATCATCAAGTTCCTCCACAGCGCCAGCTACATCATCAATAGCCTCCTCCCGAGCCACCTCTTCTCGTACAGTGATGGGAAGGTCAGGCTTGACAACCACCAACACCCTTGGACTCGCCTTGGGGATTTATGATAATTTCTCTTTAGAAGGCAGAGTTGTTTGCTGTTTTGTTGCTGACAGCATAACTCTCTTCAATTTTTTGTAGGGGGGGGAGGAGGAGGAGGGCTAAGATCCTTGGGTGAAGATGGACCACTAGTCATGAACACGGGCCAGGGCCTAATCCGTTCCTTGTCACTACGTGTCGTAAATGGCATATTGCCAACTTTGCGTTTCTCCTCAGATGATTTTAAGTTTCTCTTTTTGCTTTTTTTTGAGAACTTGGGCTTTTTGGACTTTACATGCCCTGTACTAGGAGATTGGGCATTGGGCTTGGAAGACGACGTTGATGGCATTTCATCGTCTATGTCATGACTAGTGGCAGCAGCTTCAGCATTAGGAGGAAGTGGGTCTTGATCTTTCCCTACTTTATCCTCCAAATTTTTGCTCTCCATTATATGTAGCACAAGATACTGCAGAATGTGTGAACTTTGTAATATTGCAGTACCAATGGGCTTATACTGCAGGATTGGTTTTGCAAATTTTGTTGTAATTTAATTTTTTTTAAAAAAAAAAAATTTGTATTTTTTTTTATAACTTTTTTTTCATTTTTTAAACACTTGGGAATAATGGGGAAATAACTATGCCCTTAGAAGCACAGAGCACGGGACACAGGACCACTGGACTGAACAGGACACAGCACACAGGACCCAGCAGCACCACTGAACTCAAAATTGACAGAGCACAGCACACAGCACCAATGGACTGATACTGCAGAACATAGCACAGCACAGCACAGCACAGCACAGAACTAAACAGCACAGCACGAGATCTACCAGAACAGAGGACCACCTAACACACCCTCCCTCTACCCTGATCAATGCCCGAGTGAAGATGGCGGCGACTAGCGGGGAATTTATAGGTTCCGAGTATCGCGAAATCCGACAGCGGGATTATGACTCCGAGCCTCGGTTTCAATTTTTCATTTGGAGCCAATACCCGGATCTGTCTTGGATCCGACTCGGATCGGCAACGTTCGGGTGGGCTCGGATTCAGGAAATCAGAGTGCGCTCATCTCTACTGTCAACTGACTGCTGGTTGAGTGGCCAATGTACCAAATGTTGTCTCTTAATTTCTCAGAATGTGGACTTTCAAATTTAATTCCTTTGTCTTGTCAAGACAGATTTTTGGCTACCAAATCTGCATCAATGTGAGTTATACATATACATACTTTTGTGAGAAGGCCATATGTTGCTTAATCTGAACTGTCTAGTTCACATATTACCTAGCCTAGCAGTTTCATCCTTTTAAACCTATACAAATATCTAAAAATATTTTTATACACAGTACATATTGATGTATATGACATATATTATACATGCCATATTTATATACTTGCAAATATATATGAATGATGAGTCCCCTGGTTTAATTCACAAGGCCAGCATTTCTCATAGCATAAATAACCACTTATAATAAAATAAGGTGTTTGAAAACTCGACTCTTGGCTCCCAGTGAATACTCTATCCAACGATAAGTGTATGGTACATAAATAGATGAAGGTGCAGACCATCTTTGTCTATTTAGTTTTATCAATGTCTAATGTATTAATTGTACCACTGTCCATCCAAAGAATGCTGCTGTTTATGGAGCATAAGTGTCTATCATGGATGCTCTGTTATGTTCTTTCTTGATTATGAAGTAGATCAGAGAGAGGTATTATAAAAGTAATCCCCTTGTTCTTTTTTGGCTCCTCTGTGAAGGAATTATACAATTGAGAAATTTATTGTATGCCTAGTCTGAGAAGTTTTCTCTTCTATGTGCCTTACACCTTCGTCGATCATCATCCAAATTTATTTATATAGCGCCATGAAATTACATTACACTTTACAATTGAGCGTCTACTTCTCTAAATCTGCATATGTATTATTTATACATTCCATATTTATATACATACCAAATTAATATACATGACATATATTATACATGACATATTTATATACTTGCAACTATATATGTAGCACCCCCTTTCCCATAGATCAGCTGGGTGTCTATGTAAAGTGTATTGTGATCTGTGCTGTTTCCTTTACCTTTATTCTCAGTTTGCGCACCTCCACCTTGGTCTGAGTGCAGTGGGCTCTTCTTTGGGTAGTGTTCTTAACAAGCAGCAGCAGAGGGAGACCAAGGAACCCTCTGCCCCCCATTAACAAAACCATAGGCACACACAGAAAGAGACAGCAATAGGCAAATTGGTCTTTGAAAGCCACGCCAGCACTTTTATTGATTAGGCACGTACTCGCAAAGGATTTTCATGTCTGATTAGACTTTTTATTTATATATAAAAAATAGAATATTTCTTATATAAACCGTATTTTATAAGTATCCCTTTCAAACAGATGAAATATAGTATATGTGCAAAAATACAATTCAATACCTTAACCCTTTCTTACTTTAGCTAACAGGTACCTCTACCTTAAATACTTACTTGCAATTATTCTCGAACTGTAATGGGTGGGTATGGTAGAACGGCACTGGAAATGCCGACATAATTTAATTTAAAACGGGACAATATCGATTACTATAAGCCCGAGTGTGACGATAATGTAGTATATCTAATGACTGATTATTATTTTCTGTTGAATTCATGTATGACAATGTATGTTGTATATAACTTCGTAATGTAATCTCAATGTGTGCTTTGCTAGATGACATGAGTCTGAACCTATGCAAGTGTCAATAATCTGTTGAAATTAGCCAGACCAGGGAGAGATAGGCCTCTCTGAGGAGTTTGAAGCCCCAAAGTTCATCATCATAATCATCAGTTATTTATATAGTGCCACTAATTCTGTAGCTCTGTACAGAGAACACACTCACATCAGTCCCTGCCCCATTGGAGCTTACAGTCTAAATTCCCTAACACAGACACTTACAGGCAGACTAGGGTAAATTTTTGATAGCAGCCAATTAACCAATTAGTTAAAGTTGTAAACCATCTAGCAAAGCAGAATGAGCAGTGGTGAGAACATTTCCGATCTCAGGACATCCCTAGCTCACTTCAAAAGCCCTGTGACATTTGGGAGATCAATCTGTCCTTATTGACAGCTAAACTCCAAAGGTGTGGGGTAAGAGCAATGTGAAAAAAGGTTTAAAATATTATGCCTTAGACAATAACGTGTGCATTTTCCTGAGGGGGTCTATCAAGACTGAAATGTCAGATATTTCTCAATTGTGTTCCCTCACACACCAAATCTTAACTAGTAAGTAGTGACTCTGGTTTTATTTTCTGTTTTATTTCCTATTTATTTTCTGAAACTTACTTGTGCAACTTAATGTATGTCTTGTTATAAACTTTTTTTGTAACTAAGCCTTGGAAACATTTTTCAGATTAAATAAATTTAATCTAGCGTGTTCTCCGTGAATCTTTGTGAACTTACAAAGTCCAGGGAGGCTCATGACCCCAGCACTGGGGTCATGAGTTCAATTCCTGACCATGGCCTTATCTGTGAGGAGTTTGTATGTTCTCCCCGTGTTTGCATGGGTTTCCTCCGGGTGCTCCGGTTTCCACCCACACTCCAAAAACATACTGGTAGGTTAATTGGTTGCTATCAAAATTGACCCTAGTCTCTCCCTGTCTGTCTGTCTCCCTCTCTGAATGTCTGCGTCTGTGTGTGAGTGTGAGTGTGTGTCTATATTACGGAATTTAGACTGTAAGCTCCAACGGGGCAGGGACTAATGTGAATGAGTTCTCTGTACAGCGCTGCGGAATTAGTGGCACTATATAAATAAATGATGATGATGATGATGTGTACGTAATTTAAGTGTGAAACATTAATAAGTGGTTCTGGTGAACGTAAGGACACCATAATAAATCTTTTGTGGTGGCAGAAAAAGTGTATTCATTGCTAAGTGACTAAGGTGACGCCAGTCATGGCCATCTGTTCAGATTGCTGTATTTGGGACAGGCTGGGCGTTCGTGACAAACTGGCTGGCAGCTTGGTGGGATTGATAATATTTTTCTTTTTATCGTAAGAACTTAATTGAATTAGTGGTGTGTGATTCTAGAGAGAGTCAGCATCCTAATTGACTGGAGATTATGCTCAAGACTTACAAAATTTTAAAAGACATACTGCGCAAATAGTTTCTGTTTTCTTTTCTATTTTTTATTTGGTGGATGTGTGATGTCCAGGATGGCTCCTGACTACAAGCAGATGAAAAGGGATGAGCTTTTGGCTTTGTGTGTCAAAAGAGGAATTGTTGTCGTTCGGAACTGAGAGCAACTGATTCAAGCTCTTGTGGAGGCTGACCAGAAACCAAGAGTCGGAGGAGGCAGTTGAGAAAACCTCTCTGCTTTAGGAGAGCAGTCTGCACTGGACATTACCACAAATACCTCTGTTCAATCACGTGGGGAGTTTACCCTGGACAGTTACCTTCATACTGCTCTCAAACAGCTGAAGGATGCTGATCCTGCAACCTCGCTGCAGCGGATCCAGCAACCACAAAAGGCTGATGAATGCTGTGCTGCTGCAGACAGGGATGCTGCAGAACACCGTGCAGACAGGGAGGCTACCAAACGCAGCACTTCTGCAGACAGGGAAGCTGCAGAGCGTCAAGCCGAACGCGAAAACCAGCTGGATCTAGCCAGGCTTAACAGCCAGTCAGTGGACAGAGGTCCTGGTAGGAAAAAACTCAAGCACAACCAATTTCCTGTGTTGGATACGGACAGAACCTTGATGTTTGAACTGGATCCCAGTGAGTGGGCCAGCTATTTAACCCCTGGACTGAGAGTGAAAGCTTTGAAAGCATTTGCAGACCTTCCCCAGGAACTGGACGGCAATTATGTCGCAATTACGAAAGCTTTGCTAATTCGTTTCAACATAACTCCTGAGGCTTACTGGCGGAAATTCCAAGACTCGAGGTGCAGTCCCTCTGATACCTATGCCTAACTGTTAGCACAATTATCATCCATGATGCATCAATGGATTGAGGAATTGCAGGTACTGGACTATGATAAGCTAAAGGATCTTATTCTCCAGGAGCAGTTCCTCAGACTGTGCCCAGCCGAGGTGAGGGAACGGGTTGTGGATTGTGACCCTAAGACAGCGAAAGCGACTGCTAGCCTGGCCGACAAGTACACAGTTACCAGGGCTCCTGTAACGAAGAAGAGTTAGGGAGCACCAGGACAAACTGCGTGGAAAGACAGGCAACATGGAGGATCACCCCTGAGTTCCCCGCCAACCAAAACAGCTGATACTGCACCTTTTGGGGGGACCTGACTCTTGTACATCCAGCTCTAGTGAGCCCAGAGAACATTATACCCGGGAAGACTATTGCTGTGCGAGGAGTGGGGGGCCTACATTCTGCAGTACCCCTAGCCAGAGTGTACCTAGATTGGGGATCTGGTAGAGGAATACAAAACAATGTGGTTCTAGATAATCTGCCTGCAAACGTTACTGTTGAGGACTGATTTGGGAAGGATGCACGCTGCTTATATAAATGAAAGTGATGTCATTTATGATGCACTGATGCAAACTAACCCTATTCTTTCACAGGTGGACTCTGCTGACCAGCATAAAATAAGTGCAAAAATGTGTAATGAAATTTCATGTGCTGCTGAGAATACTTATGCAGATTTGCAGGTACCTGTGATGCAGAGGGAGGGCTTATGTGTCAGTTTGATGATGATGCTCTTGTTGGAAAGACTAACACTTTAAATCCCCTGGCTTGTGAATTTGATAAGGGCAAAATGTGTCTAAATGTGATACCATGTCTGCAGTGACCTGGAGAGCAGCACAGATGAGCTGTGCATTAACCCTTGAAAGTGTGAAGGGATGTTCACTAGATGCTAATTCTCATCCACCCCCCCTCCCTCACTGTACAAGCTGCAGATTCAGGTAGTGATTTGAATGAGCGACTTCATGCTGTTTGCAGCACTATTATTATTATTATTATCTTTGACTTATAAGGTGCCATAAAGGGTCTGCAGCGCCGTACATTACATATACAGAAAACAGAGAACCAAGACACAACATGATACAAAAATATATACAAACACAGGTGACAGGGTAAAGCAAATCAGATTATTTCTGGGACAGATAGTGAAAGGGATGGTAGAAATCAGCAAGAAGAAAGCTGAAGCTTAAGAAAACAAGGAAACCAGGGCTAGCGAAGCAGGCCAAGAGGTACAGAGGGTGATGGAAAAGTAGAAGGAGCACACAAGGAAAGAGGACCCTGCTCATGAGAGCTTACACTAAGCTCACAACTAGAGATGCTCACTGACCCCCGTGTTTTTGTTTTGGTTTTGGATCTGGATTACCTTCGTGTTTTGGTTTTGGTTTTGCCAAAACCGCCCTTGCATATTTTGGTTTTGATTTTGTTTGGTTTTGTTTTGCTTTTTTTAAAAAATGCCATTTTTTGGGCTAAAATAACATAATTTAGGTATTATTTTGTACCTACATTATTATTAACCTCACTAACACTAACTTGCAGTCATTTCCATTAAATTTTGACCATCTCTCAGGTCACAATATGCTTTTCATACACTTTCAGCCAAATACTACAGCGATCTGGATGGATATTAAGTGACAGAGCAATGACTCAAACACATGGCAGTTCCTACCACATCTAGGAAACATTGCAAAGAGCGCTTCACATGTTTCTTGGATAAGTGAGGTAATTCTACAGGTAATACATGGCAAAGAGTGTTCCACTTGTTTCTTGGATAAGTGAGGTAATTCTATAGATAATAAATGTCAACGAGCGCTGAACCTCTAACCCCCCCTCGGGTTGTGTGTTCTTATCAGATACCCACCAATCCAGGGTGCCAGACAATACACTAAAAGAGCTATTGAAATTCAAAGTAAAAAGCCAGTTGGGTGTATATTACACCCTACACTTATAGTGAAAGTTACAAAAAAGCAGCCTGCAAAGACTGTACGATAAATCAAAATGACCAAAGCACCTTTTCTCTTTGGGTGTATATGACACCCTACACTTATAGTGAAAGTTACAAAAAAGCAGCCTGCAAAGACTGTACAATAAATCAAAATGACCAAAGCACCTTTTCTCTTGAGTGTATATTACACCCTACACTTATTAGTGCAAATTACGAAAAATACAGTTTAATCCCTGCTAGGCCTTCCTTAAAGAAGCTATCAATGGCCTAAAGGCATCTTAGACCAACAGTGATGTGAAGTGAATTCTACACTGTCAAGATGATGTCGTCATCATCTTCAGCATCATCCTCACCCTTATCAGTGTGTACATCATCATCACAGACAATTAATTTGTCTCCACTGGAATCCACCATTAGAGAAGTGTCAGTACTTGGATTTATTTGCTGGTAAAGGCCTTCCTCGTGGAAGATGTAGTTCATTTTGATGAACATCATCTTTTCCACATTTTTAGGAAGCAACCTCCTACGCCGATCACTGACAAGGTTCCCGGCTGTGCTGAAAACTCTTTCTGGGTACACACTGGAGGGTGGGCAGCTAATGTATTGCAAAGCAAGTTTGTACATGGGTTTCCAAATGGCTTTTTTTCCTCCCAGTATGGAAAGGGACTCTCTGACATTTCAATTTCAATGAATTCTTGAAAATAATCCTCCACCATCCTTTGCTTGTTAATAGTAGGATCGGTTGGAGTTATAGCCGAGGTCACACTTTTTTGGGTAAAATCTTTCAAACTAGCCCAGATATCAAACTGTTGTGGTCTGCCACCTGCGTCATCCCTGCTTCTCTTTGGAAATCTCTTTGGAAAGCTGCCTGAGAAACTGAAGGAGGAAACGTCGTTAAGCCAAGGACCAGTTCAGCGGTCAACTTGCTGACCAAGAGCTCCTTGCATCTGGTCAGATCTTGGTCATTTTTAAAGCAAAGAATCAACGTAAATCTTAAACCTAGGAAAAGCACAGTCGCCAAAACATAGTGATCCGACTTCAAGATTTTAATAACTCTTGGATCTTTGCGAAGAAAATTAAGTACTTGATCTACAAGGCCAACATACTTTGCAGAATTGTTTCTTTCATCTCCTCCTTCAGTTTGTCAAGCTGCTTTTCCAAAAGTCAAATTAAGGGAATGAGTTGGCTGAAGATAGCAGAGTCTGAACTCACTTCACATGTCACAACTTCAAATGGTTTCAGCACCTTGCACAGCAGAGAAAGGATTCTCCACTGTGCAAGACTGAAATTCATTCCCCCTCCTTTCCCAATGTCATGGCTTGTGCAATACGCTTGTATGGCTTTGCGCTGTTCCTCCATCCTCTGAAGCATGTACAGGGTGGAATTCCACACCTCTTGCTAAAGTTGGTGGCAGGCCAAATTAAATTGTTCTTGGAGCTGCTGCAATCTCCCACATGCTGTGACAGAATGACGGAAATATCCTGAAATTTTACGGGCCACCAAAAGCATCTCCTGCACCTCATGGTTATTTTTCAAGAAGTTTTGCAACACCAAGTTTATTGTGTGAGCAAAAAAGGGAATGTGATGAAATTCACCCAGCTGTAATGCTGAAGTTATCAGAAATGACATATCCTGGGGAGAGTCCAAGTGGTATAAGCCATGTATCAATGACATCCCTTAGCTTTCGTAACAAATTATCAGCTGTATGCCTGTTAGTGGAGCCGATGATACAAACAGTAGCCTACCTGTGCGATATGTTACGCAGTGGTGTACATGCTGCTGCTGTTCCTGCTTGTGAAGACGAATGACCAACCCAGTGGGCTGTCACAGTCATATAATCTTTTGTTTGCCCACTTCCACTTGTCCACATATCTGTGTTTAAGTGTACAGTGGGTAGAATGGAATTTTGTAGCTCAATCACTACATTTTTACGAACGTTATGGTACAGTTGAGGAATAGTTTTTCTTGAAAAATGTTGTCGCAATGGAATTTTGTAATGGGGACACATAACCTCAATTAACTGTGAAAAACCAGCTGCGTTTATAGTGAATATTGGACGCAGATCTAACACTTGCATAGGTGCCATGGTGTCTGTGATCTGCTTTGCGACTGGGTGACTGCTGTCATACTTGCTTCCTCTAGCAAAAGATTGTTTCATAGTTAATTTTTGTAAAGTACTAGTGGTCTTCTTCTTGGGCTGCTTATGGGAGGAAGATTCACCCCCAGCACCAGCAGTGGGACTAACGCTCAAGAATTCTTCAGAGGAATCAAGGATAGTGCAGGAGACATCGAGCCTTATCAACTTGGCTGCAGGACTAACTCTGATCACTTCTGAGGATATTGATGAGGACGGTGTTGTGGGTGTAGATTGCAGGCGTCGGGATGTAGGTGAGAGAAGGGTCCTAGCTGATGATGGACTGCTTGTTGTTATTTTTTTTACCATAACTTTCAGCTTTTCCCAACACCTTGCCATGAACTCGCGTCAAATGGCGTAACATGGATGAGGTTCCTAGATGGTTAAGGTCCCTCCCTCGACTGACTGTGGCTTTACATACACTACAAATGGCTAGACAACTGTTGTCAGGATTTGGGTAGAAATAATTCCACAAATAAGAAGTGGCTTTTTTGGTCTTATGTCCAGGCATGACAATGGCCTTCTTCTTATCACGTGCCAGAACTGCTTCCACTGGTGAAGGACTTACACAAACAACCTCATCCTCATCAACATCCTCATTAGTTCCCTCGTCAGCTACACAAATATCCCCCTTATCCTCTTCCAAATCCAAAGTGGCATCCTCAATCAGTGTATCACCGGCTACACTCGGGCTGTTCAGGCACACATCAGCAGAAATGCTGAAAGGGGCCTTCTTTATGGGTACACTATCAGAATGGTCAAGATTACACATAGCACTCATGGATGGACTCTCCTCAGGGATTGGTGTCATTTCTGAATCTGAGCATACATTTTTCTCTAATGCCTTATTGTTTTCTTCCTGCTCGGCTTTTACACGTAACAGTATTTGTGCACCACTTTTGGATTCCAAATAACTTGGTCTTGCTTGGTCACGAGTGACCTTACAATAAGAAGCCTCAGTAACAATTTTAGATCTCGCACTCATAGAGAAAGGCGAAGGCCTCATTCTTTCTTTGCCACTGCGTGAGTAGAATGGCATGTTGGCAATTTTTTTGTTATCGACAGTTAACTTTTCCTGGGTTACAGCTCTTTTTCTCTTCAACACGGTAAAAGGTGTTTTTTTTGTGTGTTTTTTTCCATGACTTCAAAAGACTATGTACTTTTACATAGGCTTTACCAGATGGCGTACAGGGATAACTATCATCAGGACTGGTACCAGCAGCTGCTAGCTGCTCCTGCTCTTCTGTGTACTGCTGTGAATCCATTTTGATAACACTGTACACCTTATAGTGCAAATTCAGAAAAAAATAATGAATGGTATATTAGGATTTCAGCAATGACCAAATGACCAACGCAGCTCTTCTATAAGGGTGTATATTTTAAAGATTTTATTTTTTGCAAGGGTCAACCAAAAGTAACATTCTGTACAGCACTGTGTTATAAACTGAAGAATACATTTGCAATAAAACATACAGCGTCTTATTAGAAGAGAGCATTAGTAAGGATGTTGACCCAATTTTTCAAGGGAAGCAATAATTTTAGAAAGAGAAGTAAGACTGAGGAGAGTAAGGAGGGGGGGCGGCGTGGCGGGCCGCCTAAGTATAAGAGAGAGGAAGGAGTGTAGTAGAATATGGAAAAAGAAAAAGAAAATGAAGAGATGGGAGGGATGGCATAGGGAAGGGAAAAAAAAAGGATCCAGATTATAAGGGTGTATATTAGACCCTACACTTTGTAGTGCAAATTCAGAAAAATAGAGTGCAATGAATGGTATATTAGGATTTCAACAATGACAAATTCAGCAATTGAGCTTTCTCTAACACTGCTACCACCCTCCTCTTCTTCTATCACTTTGCCTGCCAAACTGCTCTATACTCTGTCCTACCCCTTCTATGTCCCTCTCTCAAATGGCGCTAGAGCGCGGTGGAGGGCGGTATTTATAGATTACAAAACTCCGAGATCCGACGACGTCACAATGACGATTTGCCTCGTTTTGGAATCCGAATAGGTTCGGTTTTCACGAAACTGAGCCCGCCCATCTCTAACTAAAATAGCCTCTTTTTATATAGATAAAAATATATTGTACCAAAAACCACCCTTTAAGGATGGGCTGCTACTTATGGGCCAGTGCTATGTGCTTGTCTCCCAGGCTAAGGTCTGCCAGCCCTCCCCTGATCCCTGCAGCTCTGAAGTCCAACGTTGTTGTGTTTCCCTGTCTTTATACCATGGTCCAAGTGCTGTGTTTATAGCTGTTACAATCTGTGTGTGCCTGCATAACATAGGTCACATTGCTGATAGCATGACTAATTTACAACAAATTGAGTTTGAAGGACTCTGGAGCAGATCATAAATATAAGCTCAATTATAAAACCCCTCCCCACTAATAAAAGCAGATAAGATGGCAAGTAAGCAACATTTATTTTAGTATTCATTAGTATTGCCAGCTCTGACTTCTCACGATTGGCTGAATGGAATAAACAAACATGTCCAACCGATGCTTTACATTTGTCTATTTCCGTGCAGGAACTAAGAAAATCCTTAACTCTTGCAAAACAAACCCAGTGGCAGAAAACAAACAAAATACACAGTAAGCATTTGTAAACTAAATGCATGAACTGTTCTTGAGAAATGGTGCCATCTAGAGTTATGAGTGTGTAACAGTTTTTATTTCCCCAAAAATATTTAATGTGTAACATTGTTTTTATGGTAGAATATGGTAGAAATTTTTTTTTGATGGTAGAATAAAAAAAGCAGCCAAAAAATGTAGAAGTAACAATTATCTTCCTCATAGAGATTGCTGTGACTCTGGTTTGCCCTAACACTCATCAAAATTCCTCGTAATGCTTTTCACCAAGCTGGTGGCATTGTCGCTGGTGTAGGACGACAAGTTATCTACTTATATCTTGTACCATGATACCCTCACAAAAACACCATGCTCCCGCATCTACCAGCCACCATTTTTCCACTCACCTTAACTTTTCACTAAACACCTCTCCTGCTAAAACAGGAGAGTCAGCCCCCACAACTTCTCAATGCAGTGATAACATACTTGCCAACTCCGATAATGTCCGGGAGACTCCCGGATTCCGGGTGGGTCTCCCGGACTCCCGGGAGTGTATGTAAGTCTCCCACAACTGCCTTCCTAGTGAAGTGGGCAGAATTAGACCCAAAATGCCGCAATTCTCTGGAGTTTGGCCACTATTTTCAGAGCCCCGCACGCCCACCTTCCGCCGGCAGCTCACGGGTTCCAACTAGAAGAAGTTGGCAAGTATGAGTTATAAGCCTCATCTATTGCCAATGCCATGATAGGACCAGGGCTGCCAAGAGGAATTTCATGACCCAGTACAGCCAATTCGTGGGGCCTCTTTCATAGCTACTGAAGGGGGGGTGACCATATAAGGTTGATGCCCCTCCTACTACACAGGCAGGCCAGGGCCCCCAGACAGGCCCAGGCTCTGGTACTTTGTACCTGCTTCAGCCTTTTGATGTCCCTAGATAGGTGCTTGATCAAATAAGTAAATTTTGTATTGTTTCCCTGCAGAAACTAAGTCTGGCTATAGTAACTGTCTTTATCATACTTACCTACTTTCTTCAGCTCCCTTCCGGGAGCCAGCCAGTGGAGGGGGGCGTGAAGGGGCGGGGTGGCCGAAATCGCGTCATTTCGGCCCCGCCCCCTGTGACGTCATGACGCAAATTGCGTCATTTGACAGCGGGGGCGGGGCCAAACGCCGCGATTCACCGGGAATCGCGGCGTTTGGGATCTAATTCTGCCCACTTCACTAGGAAGTGGGGCACTTCCTAGTGAAGTGGGCAGAATTCGGGAGATTGCCACACTCGCCCGGGAGTCCGGGAGACTCTCACAAAATGCGGGAGTCTCCCGGACATTCCGGGAGAGTTGGCAAGTATGGTCTTTATACTGTTAGCTATTACAGGTGAACAGTTCTGTAGCCAGTGATAATGAATGTGAGTACATGCTAAGGTTGGTATTTTGTAGCTCAGTAAGAGGCGACATGAAGGAGCTGGAGAGTCGTAGGAGCCGCCCCCCAGTATTCAGATGAGCCTCACAGAGAAAGGAGGCCTCCTCCTCCGGATTAAGGGCCTGATTCATTAAGGAACTTAAATTAAGAAGTTTCTTATTTAAGTCTCCTGGACAAAACCATGTTACAATGCAAGGGGTGAAAATTAGTTTTCTGTTTTGCACATTAGTTAAATACTGACTGTTTTTCATGTAGCACACAAATATCAACTTTAAATTTCAGTGTACAAATAAGCTATCAAGTATTTGTGTGCTACATGAAAAAACAGTCAGTATTTAACTTATGTGCAAAACAGAATACTAATTTTCACCCCTTGCATTGTAACATGTTTTTGTCCAGGAGACTGAAATAAGAAACTTCTTAATTTAAGTTTCTTAATGAATCAGGCCCTAAGGGGGGTATTCAATTGTTAGCGTTAACGGGAAAAAACGAGCGCTCAAAAAATATTACCGTTTATACGGTAATATTGCGCTCAAAAAGCGTTAATACGGTAGTTTACTTGCGGAATTTCAGCTCGCCGCTCAAGGAGCTGTGAGCTAAAATTCCGCAAGTAATTACAGTATTAATGCTAAGATTTTTTGAGCGCTCATTTTTTCCCGTCAACGCTAACAATTGAATACCCCCCTTAGTGTTTAAACATTTAACCTGTGGGGTCCCGACATTGCCGCTTTAAATTAACATTCATAAAGGTCGTGATGACGTGAAAGTGTAGTGCCGGAGAGCTGTCCATTCGGAATAACTTGCGGTCAATATGCTGGAGCGATCGGAGAACTGCAGCCCCTCTTTTGAGGTAAGTCTGTTTATATTGAAATCGTTTTTTCATAAATTCGGATTTTAGTTGTAGATCTCCTTGGTGTCGGAATTTTCGGCACTGTACCCAACTCAGTTCACAGCATGTCTCTCTATTAAAAACATTTCTATCATGACAGCAATGTCAGTCTTTTTATTTGTAAATGAAATATAAAAATGTTTTTCACCGTGGGGCACCAATGTGTGCAGAGAAAAATCAATATTTTGGTTTTATGTCTTGATAGTATGGTTCTTTGACTTATAAATATCTGTACATTCAGTTGATATTAAAGACAGCTGGTTTTATTTTCAGACTGAGCAAATATAATATTTACTAAAAGAAATTTCCTTTGTACTATCTTTGTTTTGATTTGTTATTTTAACTGTTTTTATTTTATGGGGAAGTCCACTAAATTCAAATCTAAAAGCACCTTGAAAACAGTAAAATGTGATAAGATAAATACATCTGAATTGTTCAGAGTTTTCATTCCACTCCATAATACTCCTTATAGAATATTAAATAAATTATATTACGCCTTGCTGATATAGACACTATTGTCTCTGGTAAATGTAAACTCTTTTGTGTAGTAACATTGCCTCAGCAGTTGTATTTGTGTCCCATGGTGTCATTTATCAACTTACCTTCTGGACATTGAATAGACTTGTAACAAGATGTAGTAGTTTGTTTTGTCTTGGCACAGTTAACCTAGACATATGTTAAAGCAGCTGCTCTGGGAATTAGCAGTAGCAGATTAATGTAACACTGTAACACTGCCTGCACTCAGGTTTTGAAGGATGTACAGATCTAGTGACGCATCCACTTCTCAAGAATGCACTCCTACTGTGGGGTCCAAACTGGGACAGTTTCTACACCTCCCATGGGCATTTTATGAATGGAGTGGGCGGGTGATTTTTTCATTGGTAGTATGCCTCTTGGTGTCACTTTGGGTACAGGAGGGCCATAATTAAAGCTCCCATCTGTTTCTTATTTACTCACATCCCATCTAAACATTTCCTGCCACCACCAGGTTTCAAATTCAAATAGTGAGTGCTGAATTATGGCGGTTGGTTCCTTATTGATTACCTCTGTGAACATTGACTGCAACTGTGCCCTGATTGCCTATATATGGGCAGTGGCTGGCACTGGTCTGCCTTAATTTTCCACAGAAGTGTATGGGTTTTTGGCACAAGATGGTGGCATTTACAGAGCAGCAGACGTTTGCACTGGAGTTAGGCACTGTGGGTATGTTCAATGCAAAGCACATATTAGGCACACAAGTGCGCTTTGTAGGGCAGTGCAAAAACATATCTCCCACTTGTCCCGATTTAGGCAGGACAGTCCCAATCTGAGGGCTCTGTCCTGCCATCCCGGATGGGACAGCATTGTCCCGATCGATGGGGAGGTTGTGAGAGCTTCTGGCTTGGAGGGGAGAGGCGGGGAGGGGAGGGGAGAGGAGGGGAGGGCAGAGGAGTGGATGGGAGGGGAGGGTAGAGGAGTGGAAGAGAGGGGAGGGCAGAGGAGTGGAAGGGAGGGCAGAGGAGGAGAGGAGAGAACAAGAGAGCCTAGCAGCCCCGCCCCCACCCTGCTGCCAGATAGACCACAATTGGCAGCAGAGCTGTTTTAACAGCATTATAGGCCCCTGGGCAAACCTGTGCACTGGGGCCCTAATTACACAACCATTCATAGGATTTAAATTGGAAATTATCAATAAAATTAGGCTTATATTTATTGGTACCTCCAACAAAACCAGTGTTACTACTAGAAGGAGGAGGCAACTGACATTGACTGTTAAACATATTAGAAAAACTTTATTATAGCTTTAAGACTTAAAAAAATTATGTGTTTTGATTTTGTCTTGCTTATGTACAATTAGTACATGCACCAAACTTGTTTTAGTCAAAGTCAAGATATGTATTTACAACAGCAAGATGGCAGGTACAGATAACAGCTGATACTGCGGTGATTAGTCCACCTAAATGTTTTAATAAAGAGGGTTTGGAGGTTTTGAATAAATCTCCCAGAATAATATACTGAAAAGTTGGCAAGTCTATGGGGTCCCTATGCAACTGCCCAGAGTGCCCATGCGTTAAGACGGCTCTGATTGGGAGGTGTGGAAAAAATGTAATTTCGCTTTGCAGGGAAAGATTGTTCGAATGAGATAAGTCTCTTTTTAAGGGGCTTTCCTTGATTTGTAGATGGTTGCAGAGCTATTTAAACAGTGACTTTGCAACAAGTCAGAGCTGGCTGAGATGGAGTTTTGTCTCAATGTTTATCATGGGATGCACTTTGCTCCATCCACGCACACTTCTGCAGAGATTCCTAGGCACACTTTGAGCAAGTCATGATGTCCCCTCACTGATTTTTAGAAATATACAGTATTGTAGAGGAAAAAAGAGAAGTTTTATTGAATGAAATGGGTGGTCCTACAGTGGTAGCAGGTTGGAATTTTATATGAAGTTTTATGCTTTTGTACTGTGTGCACTTCCCCGCAGGCCTAGGTGCATGTCTAGTTGGTAGAAGCATCTCCAAAGCAGGTATGTAAGTGGAAGAGCACTGAGCGGATCATATAGTTGCACAGATGCAAAACCAAAGCAATTTGCTGTGAGTATCCAGAGCCAGTCATATATTGGGTCCACTGATTGTCTCTGTTTACTGACAGAATCTATATACAAGTTTGGGATACTCAGCACAAAAATGCTCTTTTTTTTCAATATTTCAGTTTTCTTTGTGCCGAATGAAAGACAGTGTCTGGAACATTTGACATAATGTATAAGCAGTTCATGAGCTGCAGTTTACTCACCTGTAGCTGGTGCAAGTGATGCAACAAAAATACACGTACCTTTGAGATGTCCAAAGCTTGAATTGGAGGCTGCTGCGTGTGCTTGAGATGACACGCCCTTACTATACATTGACTCCCTTCCCCGTTCCACCCTGAAATCGTAGAATGCTGTAAGGGTTCTTTGCACTCAAAGGTGAACTAGATGTTGCTACGTCCAGGGCCATCTTTTCCATTGGGCACGATGGGCAGGTGCCCGGGGGCCCCACGGGCAAGGGGGCCCCATAGGCACGGCTCTTAATTAGAATAAATAATCCTGCAAAAGAAAAAACCTGCAAAAAAAACCTTCAAGGGTCACTGAGCAAGTACATCTATCTATCTCTATCTCTATATATCTATATCTATATCTGTATCTCTATACATCTATAGCTATATATATATCTATATATGTAGGTGCCCCGGTGCGCTGCTTTGCCCGGGGGCCCATAATGTTGTTAAGATGGCTACGTCCAGTTATGGGCATGAGCAGAACTATTTTTAGTCAAAAGATGCAGTATTGTCATTTGCTGTCCTAAATGAAACAGGCCCTATATGTTAATGAGAATATAATACCTTAAATGAAGCACATCTGAGTGTAATCATTCCTGATATAAGTTATGTGAATCTAAGCTTATATGGTTATATACGATTATGAGTCCCATGTCGAGGATATCTGTTATGCGGTGCAGGTCCATAGTATATAGTGATACAGAGGTCTAACACAGAGTTAATTTAAGAACTGTTTTTCTGTGTAATATATTGTAAACTGTATATGATATTTCCTTTTGTATAGATTGTAAGCTTGCGAGCAGGGACTTCTTACCTCTTTATCTGTATTAGCCAGTATTGTTTAATACTGTGTTTGTCCCCAGTTGTACAGTGCTACGGAATTTGGTGGCACTATATAAATAAATGATGATGATGTACTGTAGTGTATTATAAGTATGTTACGTAAGGATGTATTACACTGTTTCCATGACCTTGGAGTTATCTGATGGAGTTGTGTGTTCATGATAACTGAGTGAAAGTATGATTAATAGTTTGTCTTTACTCATAATACATTGTGGTTGAGTTGATGATAGATTTGTGTTTATATAGCATTTGATCTGTAATGGTGGGTTACTTGACAGATGTGTGGTACTTGGATAATCAGGGCTCATATTTAGAAGTCATTTGCTAAATAAGTAAGGGCTACCACAAGTCACAAAGTTCTCTATATGTGCAGAAAACTGCATATATGTATATTTTTAATTCACAGTAAAGTGTTTAACACTTGATCTATTGCTGGTCCTGATTATTCCTCCCAGCTATTCTGTATCCAGGACACGGGGACAAGATATCCAAATACGGGACTGCCAAAGTGCCCAGAGTTTGCATGATTTTGCACAACTGTAAGTGCATATATATTATGATTGTATTGATCAAAAACTTCTTGCATTTGATCTACAGTAGCTTTATTTGATGTTTTGTCCTATCACATATCACTCCATTTTGAACATGAAAAGAAAAAACCTTTACTGTGCAAAACAATGTAGTCTTCAAAGTAGACCTAGAATAATTTATTTTTCCTAATGTGAACCCTTCTGAGTTATAACTATAAATTATTACAATAGATTCAAATAATTCTCACTTGTAAACTATATTTGGTTTAGGAGTCCATTGGATTTAATGTGTCAAATATTTATATCATGTTATACTACTATTTGATGGCAGAATAATTATCCTCATATGATGTTATGGAATGGTAAAATAATTAGCATATTATGGCGCAGAGAACATACCAGTGGGGGTGCTAATAGTTTCAATCATCATCATCATCATGAGCTATTTATATAGCATCACTAATGCCGCAGTGCTGTACAGAGAACTCACTCACATCAGTCGCTGCCCCATTGGAGCTTACAGTCTAAATTCCTTAACATTAGAAGAGGGCTGGAAAATTTTAGCCTGGGGACAAGACTCAACTCAGCAGCCTACTGGGAAGGTTTTAATGGAAAAAAATGCAGGTGGCCCAGTGACCCAGCCAAAGGTAGCCCACTACTGGACCAGCCTGGGGAACAGATGAACCTGCCTAATATACGCAAACACAGACCAAGATCAATTTTATAGATCAATTATCCTACTATTAATAATAGATTAATGAACTTACTAGTAAGTTTTTGGAGTGAAACCGGAGCACCGTGAAGAAACCTAGGGAGAACATAGAAACTCCACACAGAGAAGTCCATGGTCGGGAATCGAACTCATTGCCCCTATACTGGTGGCTTACCCACCAGCACAATGAAAGCCTCTTTGTCAATAGGACGCTTCCATTTAGACAGGGGCATACTAAAACCCTGTTACTGATCACTGAACTGAAAGACACCAAAAAGCAGAAGAGATAAGTGTAGAGCACAGTGAAAAAGAAAAAAAAAATAGAAGAACAAAGTGGAATAATCAATATTAACTTTTATCCAGGTTTATCATGTTAAAAATAGCCTTTCAGCTTCTATTACATTAAAAATAGGTTTTTTGTTTTTTTTACTTGAAATAAACTTATTTAAATGCATTATGTTTTTTTTTCTTCTTGTGCCGTTTCTGCTTGAACCACTGTTTTAAAATCATCCACATGAGTGAATTTTGATTTGAGCCAGGCAGTGGGAGATTTTAAAACAGTGGTTCAGAAGTGGCAAAGCTCTGGTAAGCAACAGTGACATCTATAGAGTTAACAATTATCCTTCTTTTTTTTAAAAATCAATAAAACTAATGTAAATACTACTATATTAAAAAATGTTTTATTCCAAGAGTAATTTTTTTTTAATGCTTCTGTTCTGGCAACATTGTTTAATAAATAGGCTAAACCAAGAAGGGTTATCACCAGCGATAACCCTATTAATATGTAGGGTGAACCTAAAACAAGGTCTATTGCTAGCGAAAACACCCATTTTCTCCAGCACAATCAGCCCCTGTGTTCAATACATTAAATTACTTTTTAAGAATGGGCCGCTGCTCATGGACCGGTGCTTTGTAGGGATTGAAGACAAGAGATGGCAGCGGTATTGTCGATAAGGATAATTGCCCATATTTAAATATTGATCCAAGAATGAGCGGTAATCTGTGCACCAGTAATATTCTGGGTGAGCACAGAATGCACAAATAGTATGTCTATACATAAGTATCTTTGATGTGGGAACAAGATGTGAGTATAATCTTTAGCATTGGAATTCAAAACCCACCAGGCATCATGCAATTTGTATAATTTAGCAGAGAAGTCAATCTTTTGGACTCTTTACTAGGCATCTGCCGAAGCAGAGAGGCAACAGGACTGATTTATTTAATTTAGGTTCAATAATTAAGTCTCAAAATAATATGGCCTTGTGTAACTTGCTCAGTATGTCAAAATAGTTATAAAAAGGCTTGGCCTGATTGAGTGCATGAATGCTAACTAACATTATGGGAAGTGACTGAAGGGTACCGAGGACAATTAAGTGCCTAAGCTCCACCTCTGCATGGATGTTATGGTGGATAAACATAATTTTCACTATTAATCAGGATGCCTTAACTTCTACTTTTACAATCTGTTGATGCAAAGAATGTTCTTGTACAATCTTTACCTCTTAAGGAGTTCAGTGTCACCGTGCATTTCCTGGGAGAATTAATTCCATTAACATTAATATATTTTAGTTTAATTGTCACAAGCTTTTTGAAGCATTGAACTTCTCGTTTTGTAGAACAGGGAAATGAACGCTTTTGGTACTAGAAAGTGGGGTAAGAAAGGAGGAAGTGATAAGGATGGAAATAAGCCCAAACAGACAAAAAGGAAGGAAACCCTAGGAGGATCAATATGTACATTAAAATGATAGTAATGATTTGAACACTTATATGGGTGTATGTTGGGGTGGTCACTAGAGTCATGCTGAGTGTGTAAGACAGCTGTGGGTCCCAATGCGGTTTGTAGCTTGGGCCAAAAAGAAAAGACCCCATCCTTGTTTCAAGAAAAACTAAGAACAAAATAAGTTACAATGTGTGTGTGTGTGTGTGTGTGTGTGTGTGTGTGTGTGTAAACAAGCATAGTACAAACAAGTATAATATGTGGTGTACCTGACATCAAACCTGATCTAAAGGTGCATGCAATACAGTAGCTACCACAGTTGCATAAATCAGTTATCTGGCACACTGAGCAGCCATAGAAAGAGCAAAAACTTTATACAACAATGAACTAACTAGCTATAAAGAAAATTATCTATCCAAATGAGATACAAATATAAGAAATTGCAACAATATTCAAGTATTGTACAAGTCCCAAGGCATTTAAACCAAGTTAAAATTAATAAAGAATTCCAAATATGAACTTTACAGCTCTGAAAAATACAGTTGAAAGAACATTGAAGGAGAATGTGAGTTTGTCTACCGCCACTCAAGTGACAGTGTGTATTTTGGTTTTGACTTAAGAAGAAAGGATCAGAAGCCTCAAGATGTTTCGACATTGAACTAAGTTCTTAGCAAATAACGTTTGCATGTCAGTAAAGACTTGCAGCTAAAATGGGAAGCTCCGGCAATATTTATTTTCGTGGTGATGTAAAAGTCTGGCGACTACCTGAAGCTCCAGTCTTTCCTGCATCATGACTGGAGATCAATCCTGAAACAGTTGTATTGATATATTTTCATAATCTATTGAGGAAGATTTGCTCGATATCAGCGTAATCGGTTCTTTAATTTTATACCAATGTAGTCAGATATATTTTGCATGTCTTGGTATTTGGAAACCAGTAGGTCTAGATCAGGGGTGGGAAATGTCCAGCCAAGCAGGACTGGCAGAAAGCAGTAAGCAGGGTAAGCAAGACGGGGAGGGGGGGGGGGCGCCAAGCCTGTGAGGCACTACTCCCACCTGCCATCCCCTGCTTCTCTGTTGGCCCAAAAGAAATTTAAGAAAAAATAAAATAAAAAAATACCTCTCTGACAGACCGGTGGACCCCTCCCCTTCCCTTCTCCCTGCGCACTGAATGTCAGGCATGATGTCATCACACTCGACTGTTGCAGTGAGGAGCGCACAGAGAGGAGCCGCAAACAACACAGAAGAGAAGACGAATACTTGAAGAAAAGAAAATAGAATAGAATAAAGAAGTAATTTGAAAAATAAGTGAAGGCGAGAATAAACAACATGATGAGCACAGCAGGAAAGAGGGGAGACAAAGGGAAGAAAAAACAGCATAAAGAGCACAGCATGAAAGAGAGTCAACACAGAAGAGAAGAATAGTACTTGAAGAAAAGGCAACAGAAGAGAGTAAAGAAGGCAATGAAAAGGAAAGTGAAGGTGAGAAAAAACATCACATGCCTCACTAAAGAGAAGCAGTTCCAGCTATCACATTAGGGGTGAGTTAATTAAATCTTTGACCAAATATAGCAGGCTAATTTTTAAGTTGATCATTTTGTATGACCCACGAATGATGTTATAAATATCCAAATGGCCCTTGGCAGAAAAAAGGTTCCCCACCACTGGTCCCGGACATAGAGCTTTGTGTACTCTATCCATTTCCAAGTATGAGTCTGAGAGCTCGGGAGAAATTTACCGGAACAGTCAACCTGTTCTCTGACTCAGAAATGTTATTCATTCTAATGCTGTTTCTTCTTGATCTATTTTCAAGATCTTCTTGTTCCTTCTTAAGTAGCTCTAATTTAGCCTTGATACTGATATATATTATTTCACTGAAGCTTGGAGTAGCTCAAATAGTTGGTCTTAGATTTAAGAGCTTCAGTTTCATTATATAAATATGTAATTTATGTCTTGTAACATTTTGTAGAAATTAGTAACTATGTCAGGACTGATGTCCTCTTCCAGGTGATGGGGTGGACTTGCTGACTGTCCGAAACTAGGGCTAGTTGCCTGGATACAGGTAGGGATATCTCCTTCTTTTAAAAAACTGAGAAGGGTCTGCTTCAGTCGACTTTTTACTGCACTGAGGTATATTAGTATCATAGGATACCTTGAATACAGTGAGGGGAACATACAGTGAAATAAATAGAATGGAAGGTGTCTATCCCATTGCTAAGCCCACATATTGAAAGCTCTTCCTACAGTCCAGTCATTTTGATGGAATGCAATAATATAGAAGTACAGAGGTTGTGGAAGCCATACATGAGCCAGGAGCAGTTTGAGTTAGTGCTACCTACCACTTTGGATAGACAGTGTCACGTGCTGGGCCCGTAAACGGGTCCCCGCACACTTACCTGCTCCATGCAGGCATTCTCTTCGGTGCTGAATGCTGCGTCTCGGTGCTGAGCCCTGCGGCCGCCATCTTTGTTTCGGGACTGCTCATGCCCTCTCTGCAATTTATCATTGCTATTGGCTCAACTCGCTGTTCCAGTGTCTCTTCAATTGTGCTGTTCAGTGTCACCTCCTTGTACTCAGTATGCTGTCCAGTGATACCCTCTCTGTAGTATATCATTGCTACTGGCTCAACTCGCTGTTTCAGTGACTCTTCACCTTTACTGTCCAGTGTCACTTCCTCATGCTCAGTTTGTTGTCCAGTTATACCCTCTCTGCTGTATATCATTCCTACTGACTCAACTCAATGTTCCAGTGACATTTCACCTGTGCTGTTCAGTGTCACCTCAATCTGCCTCCACCACCTAAGACCTGACTTCTTCGGCTCTTCTTCCTGAGTACTCAGCATTCTCTGACGGCATTCTCTGACGCTATAACGGTAATAATGCGTAGGCCGCATTAACAGTTTTAACAGTAACGCGGCCAATTGAATATGCCACTTAGATTGGCCATGTCTGTCCGGCCTTAAGTCTATTCAGCGCTTCCTAGGTTTCTCAAACTATTACAGTCAGTTCATCCAAAACTACTCAAGTATTATTGCTCCTATTACAGCACTCACCCAGAAGGGAGCCATCACCAAAAGCTGGTCTTTGGATGCCCTGGAGGCCTTTTGCTTTCTTAAGGAGACGTTTCATATGCCTCCATCCTCAGACAACCAGAATTTTCCCAACCTTTCTTCCTTGAAGTGGATGCCTTCACAGTTGGAGTAGAAGCTGTCCTCTCCCAGAGATCTCTGCCTAACAAACTTCTACCCTGCGTCTTCCTACCTTGCAAATTCTTGTCTGTAGAACAGAATTACACCATTAGCGATAAAGAATTGTTGGCAATGAAACTGTCTCTCTCCGAGTGGTGCTACCTCCTTGAAGGTGCTCAGCACGTAGTTACCATCTTTACGTATCACAAGAATTTCCTGCACCTTCAGACGGGTCAGTGTCGTAACGCCCGGTAGGCCCGTTGATGACTTTTCTTTTCCCATTTTAATCTGTATGTGACCTACAAGCCAGGACATAAGAACAAGAAAGCGGACGCTCTTTCTAGGGCTTTTGACCCTGCCTAAAATTCAGGACCGTCGCTGGTGTGTCCCATCTTGGATTCAAAGTGCCTTCTTTCCTCCTCAGAGTCTTCTACCTCTATGCCACTTACAGGTAAAACTTTTGTTCCTGTCCACCTTCGAACGAGACTCCTTCATTGGATTCATGCCTCTCGATTCACTGGCTATGCAGGTTTTCTCAAAACCCTAGAAGTCACCTCTCAGACCTACTGGTGGCCCTGTCTCTGAATAGATGTAAAAGATTTTATAGCGCCTGTGACATCTGCAGCCAACACAAAACCTTACATCAGATCTGTACTGGTCCTCTATTGCCTCTTTCTGTACCATCAAGACCCTGGTCCCACATCAGTATGGACTTTGTCACTAACATTCCACCTATCAGGGGATTTTACACCATTTGGTTCATTATAGATCGTTTTTCAAAAATGGCCCATTTTGTTCCTTTTATGAGCCTTACCTCTTCTCTGGTCCTAGCTCAACACTTTATTAAAGAAGTTTTCCACCTCCATGGTTGCCATCAGGAAATTGTTTCAGATTGTGGGTGGGGTTCAATTTATCTGAAAGTTTAGGCGTGCCTTTTGTAAAGGCCTCAGCATTCAACTGAATTCCTCCTCCACGTATTATCCACAATCTAATGGACAAACAGAGAGAGTTAATCAGCATCTTGAGACCTTTCTCAGAATTTTCTCCTCTGCCAACAAGGATAACTGGGTCGACTAACTAACCTGGTCTGAATTTGCCACAACAACTTATGCATGAATCCACTTCCACTACGCCTTTTTTTGTGCTCTATGACTTACATCCTCTGCTTCCCAAGTTTTCTGCCCTCTCTGCCACCAAGATCCTGCTGTGGAAGTTCTTCATCGGGACTTCTCTTCTATTTGGTCTCAAGTTGTCACTTGCCTCAGGAAGTCTTCAGACCGCTACAAACGTTTTGCAGATAAGTAGCACCGGGCAGAAGACAAGGTGGGGCTTTCCATCTGGAATATTTGTCTTAAAGTTCCTTTGATGAAGTGTGTTCCCCCGATTCATTGGTCCTTACAAAATTCTACGGGTAATCAACCCTGTTTGCTTCAAACTACAGCTTCCTGCTTCTCTTTGCATCTCCAATACATTACACATCTCCCTGCTCAAACCTCTAATCATTAATAGATTTTCTTTGACTACAACTTCGTCTCTTGCATCAGAGGATCAACAGCAAGAGGAATTTGAAATTACACAGATTATTGATTCTAAGAGATCCAAGGGGAAGATTAAATATCTAGTGGACTTGAAGGGCTTTGGTCCTGAGAACGTTATTGGGTCGACGCTTCGGATGAACATGCTCCGGCTCTTCTACGTTGATTCCATGCTAAATTTCTGCTGAAAGTCGCTCCTAATTGTCTGGTGGCCATCTATAAAAGGGGAGTACTGTCATGCACTGGGCCCGCAAGTGGGTCCCGGCACGTTTATCTGCTCCACACAGACATCCTCTTCGGCGCTTTGTGCCTGTTCTCCCCAGTGGCGTTCGCTATCTTGCCACCTCCTCGTGCTCAGTCTGTTGTCCAGTGATACCCTCTCTGCAGTTTATCATCGCTATTGGCTCAACTTGCTGTTCCAATGACTAATCACCTGTGCTGTTCAGTTTCACCTCCTCTGCTCAGTTTGTTGTCCAGTGGTACCCTCTCTGCAGTACAGCCTTACTATTTGCTCTATTTGCTACTCCAGTGACTCATCCCTGTCCTCTTCGCTGTGTCCCTTCGCTGCCTGTCATGTGAGTTCAAGCCTCCTAGCGGGCCTCGTTTAGTACTCACCTAGAGGGCTAGTGACCTGTGGGGCAGTGGCCGCAAAGTCCATACCTCCTTGCGGGGGTCCTTGTCAAAGACAACCTGCCTTGTTAGATTCCATGCCTTTAGGTAAGATTAGTGTCAATCTAATCAATGCTGAAGGGATCCAAAGTTCTCTTCCATACCTTGTGACAGGCAGGATCTGGGTGAGATCAAGGTAAGAGCTGAAGTAATAAACCTGTCTGCATAAATGTTGTAGTATCTGTAATTTTCCACTGATAAATAAATCTAGTTGTTGTGTAGAGTAGTCTCATATGTAGTGGGGTAGATAGATCTTTAGAAGCCCTTACTTCATCTAGGCCACTGTTACATCTGGGCAAATGCTAGATCTGGTAACTACTTCAGCTGGGCCACTGCTACATCTAGGCCACTGCTTTACCTGAGCCACTGCTTTACCTGGGTCACTGCCTCACCTGGCCCTCTGTTGCATATGGCCCTCTGCTACATATGGACCTCTGCTACATTTGGACCTCTGTTACATCTGGACCTCTGCTAAATCCGAACATTGCAGGACTCTTTATGATTGAAACCCCTGCATCAACATGGTCTCTTCATTATCACTTGTTCATCTTCTTCATTTGTCCCGGTAATGTCTTATGCTAAATTGTTTTATATTCTTTCTATCTAGACCACTTCTCTTGAAAAACTAATTATCTCCTTTGTATTTCAGTATCATCTCTATGCAGATGTCTATCTATCCTCTCCTGATCTCTCACCATCTGTGTTATCTCACGTTACTGACTGTCTTTCTGCCATTTCATCTTGGATGTCCTCTTGCCAACTCAAACTCAATCTTTCAAAAACAGAATTAATAAAATTCCCACCCAACAATAGAAGCTTCCTGTCTGACATTTCTATTTCTCTTGACAATATGTCCATAAATCCCACCCACAAGCTCGCTGCCTAGGTGTAATCCTTGACTCGCAGCTATCGTTTGTTCCCCACATCAACTGTATATTTACATCATGCTGCATACATCTAAAAATCATTTCCAAAATGCGTACATCATACTTGCCAACTTATGGCAGTCGGCGTCCGGGAGCTGCCGGGTGGAGGTGGCGTGCAGGGCTCAAAAAATTGCATCAATTTTTCAACGAATCTAATATAAAATTCTTCTACTATCATACAAGGCCATCAACAAAATTGCACATACCTGCCGACTTTCTTCAGCTCCCTTCCGGGAGCCAGCCAGTGGAGGGGGCTTGAGGGGGGCGGAACGGCCAAAATCGCGTCATTTTGGCCCCGCCCCCTGTGACATCATGACGCAAACGCAGCGATTCACCGAGAATCGCGGCGTTTGGGATCTAATTCTGCCCACTTCACTAGGAAGTGGGGCACTTCCTAGTGAAGTGGGCAGAATTCGGGAGATTGCCACACTCGCCCGGGAGTCTTGGAGACTCTCACAAATTGCGGGAGTCTCCCGGACATTCCGGGAGAGTTGGCAAGTATGAAATTGCACCAACATATATCTCCTCACTTGTCTCAAAATATATCCCAACTCGACACCTCTTATATTTTATCCTCCATTGTGTCATATTGAATTGGGAGTAGTATGCAATGACTTTAATAGAATACTTCTGTTTACTGTTATAACTTATTATTATTTAGTACATGCTGCAGTAAAGAATGTATAAACCAATAAACTAAAGTAAGCAGAAGGGATAAAAGTGTAAAGCCCCTTTAAAATAGAATTATTTTATGTAGGACCCTTATGTTGTATTTTGAAGTTCTTCCAAAATCCAGCAGAGGGAGATCTTTACACAGAATACAGCTTTATTGGTCAATTCTCAAAGATTCACAGACCGGGCATGGAAATTTCAAGAAGTGACTTCAAACTGAGCACAGATTGTCAGTCCCATGTGTATGTTATGTATGCATATATGACACCTCTTATAATACTGCAACTTTTATAAAAGTTTCTCTCATACTTTCATTGTAGCTGGGACTTTGGCTCAGTCTATTCTAAAGAATGGAATTAAAAATGTAAAGATAAATGGTACTATGATTTGATCTCTTTCTATGTTTGCCTGGATAGCTTAAGAAATACAGCAATTGTTCTATATTTTTCTATATTATACTTTTATATCAGAAGTCCCTGACTTGTGTCAAGTGTATGACCTGCCTTATTGTTACTACTAGTATACAACTTTGGCTTTCTTTTTAAATATGTTTTTAGCTTGTATTTTTCTCCGACAATGCTAATCTTTGGTAGGGAGCAGCAGTGCAATTTCACAGGGCACAGGCTGCTGGTGGACACTTGAAAAGGTATTCCCTGCAGTTCTTACTGTAATCTTACTTCTGTCCTCTCTCATTTATCACCACCCCTCCCCACGTCCTATATCTCCTTCAAGACCATGCATGCCAGCCAACTGTCCAAGGTGCATATACTTTTTCTGCATGCATATGTGTGCAGGATTCCATGGAGTTTTATATACTAAACAGCGGGTTTGAAAAATTGGAGACGTTGCCTATAGCAACCAATCAGATTTTCGTTATCATTTATTTAGTACATTCTACAAAATGACAACTAGAATCTGATTGGTTGCTATAGGCAAGTTCCTTGTGCTCCAAATAGTTTAGAAAAGGACACGTGAGGGACAGAATACAGATGGTGGTTTTTCTATTTATAAATATGGGAATTAATTTGATACTATGGGATTTTACAAAACATTAAATATAATTTTTAAAATTATATATTTTTTCATACTGCTTTCTCTCAGAATACACAGTGCCATTCTCTTTTACAGAGATTATCAGAGCAGCTCTCAGCCTATAAAAACTGAAAGGGTCATTTGCATCTGTGATGAAGTGAAGTTCTGCAGAGTATAAGATCTATGTGATATAACAAGCCTATTTTTGGGCTATTTAAGCACATACATTTGTAAGCCAAGATGGCTGCTTCTTTGGAGATGCAAAAGTTTACATTTTCTAGTGGCAGGAGTTCGGAGAATCACAGTGTGCCTTACTAAGGCTAGGTACTCACTGGCCCGATGATTGCACGAAAAACCTTCAATCAGTCAACATTCGATTATTTGGTCACATATCGTGTGGGTGTGAATAGTGACACGATAGTCTAAAGTCGTCCCAAAGTGCCGATCATCGTTTCATTTGGTTGGTTGTACTGTTTAATATTTTCCAACCAATTACCGACCAATCATGTAGTGTGTATGCACTAATGCTCACGATTTCCAGAGTTTACAGAGTCGTGTTCTTTTCAGCCAATGTTAGCAATGAATGTCCCGGTGAATAAATGTAGAGAGTGCTGTAGAAGGAATAATTCATTTGTTCCTTCTGAGACAGAATGTTTAGTTTCAGAGTCACAGAAGCTAACGAAATACGTTAGGACATGTGTATAGCTGTAACAAGACGGTTTTAATCAGTGTGACAATGTGACAAGAATGAATGAATGAAGACTAGGGGACCAGATGAAGAGCACAGATCTGAAGGTAAATCATGTCAGTGTGTATGCATGAATCGTCTGTCAGGCGCCGTTCCTCTGCTCATCTGGAACGGCCGCCTGTCACTTCCCACGCTGCGTCTGGTTGCCAGGTAACCAGACGCGATACTTCAGGCTGGATCGCTGGCTCTGCGGTGTAAGCGTACCCCATAGCCAGGCAATGGGATGCTACTCGGCATTCCGTATTGGATCCTGACACTATTTAAACAGGATATGAGGGTAGAAAAAAAGAGATATATATATATATATATATATATATATATAGAGGCACTCTGGGATGTGTGACACATCCAGGAGGACCTCTATATATATCTCTCTCTTTTTTTCTACTGTTTAAATAGTGTCAACTATACTGAGTATTTAGGTGCACCCTCCAGTAATAAAACTATATATAGGTAATTCTGTTCATAAACTGCATGGTCAGGAACATAGGGAATGTGTTAATGATATAATCTTTCTATCTACCAACTTGGTGCAGTTACTCCTTTAAAAATATCACTATTTAAACAGGACTCTGACACCATTCTGGTGCCAGAGTATTGGGTCATTCCTGCTCCAGCGTTCCAGTGTATCTTGGCTTATTCTGACTATTCTCCTGCTCTCCAGTGTTTCTATTTGACCCCGGCTTGTCTGACCACTCTATTGGATTCTCCCTATGTATTGATATCTTCTGAAGTTATCGACTCGGCTTGTTTGACCATCCTTCTGGACTCCTCCTTGTATACCTCGCTGCTAGAACGTTACCGAACTGGCTTACCTGACCACTCTCTACCTTGTATCTCGCTATACGGCTCAGTATAGGACCGCGACCTGTGCGTCTCCTGCAGCAAAACCCATACCTCCTTGCGGGGGTTTCTGGAACTTCTATTTGAACTGTGTCAACGTTAGCAGGTACTCCTCGCACTTAGTTGTGACATTGCCAAACTGATCGGACCTTCAGTCATAGGTTCAATCGTTTGGGATAGCAAGTCAGTCTGAAAATTCTTCAGTGTGTACCTAGCCGAAGTCTGGACTAGGCACACAAGTACATTTAATATTGCAATTTTGCACATTCTATAGGATGGCATGTTATAAATGAGTTGGTGGGGGTTGATAAGGCATGGTTGACATAGAGGTATTTGCTCTTTCACGGATGGGTAGATAGCCTTTTCCTCCCTGCATAAAGTCTTGATTTCAACATGTAGTCAGAGGTCTTATAAAGTAAAACTTTTAATTGTATGCATCATGCATGTTTAAGTTGCACTTTTGTGGATAAGCTCATTTCCTGGTTGACTTTAAGCTATGTAATAAAAGCTTTCACACACACAAAAGAGACACATAATATAGACAGTCCCAATGCCCCCTCATTCACTCATAATTAATTTAAGACATAAAAGGCTAAACCAATAAGTATTTTAGGACTTTTATTAGGTTCTTATGTGTTAGTAGGTTGGACTTTTTAAAAGACAGTTTTATTGTTTCCACATTGTGCATTTTTAGGTGGATTTTAAATTCTGCAACAGAAAGAGCACCCCCATTAGTGTTTGATGGACTGGTTGGTTCATTTGCGCAGTAGTTTGGCGGGTTTTCTTCTCTGTAGCTCACATACACATTTTTATGTGTATATACAAGCCCATCAAGCTTAGCACAGATTGATTTTCCATGGTCAGTTAAAGAAGCACACAGTGGACTGCACTAGGCAAATAGGCACACCCACACAATTAAATAAGCAGAGCAGGTCTCAGGCGCGGGCTGGGAGAGGGATGGCCGGGGGGCACACAGGCGGCCGCATCATATTACAGGGGATGCGGCCGCGTCATTGATGACGCGGCTGCATCCCCTGTCATGTGATGCGGCCGCCTGTGCGCTGACGCGGCCGCATCTGATGACATCGGATGCGGCCGCGGAGGGAGAAACAGTTTTTTGCATCCGGGGGGCGGCCGGCTGGCCTACCCCCCGGCCCTAATAGGCGTCTAACCCAGCTGCCCCCCTGCCCCCCGGGCCAGCCCGCCACTAGCAGGTCTGCAAGCAGTGATTCGTAAATGAGCCTCTACAATTTTACTACGGATCTATAACTCTGACTTGATCATTTCCTTACTTGTTTTTATATTTGTTTTAGTTCAGATTTAGAATATGGAGGTGTTTCTGTTTGTAGTGTTGAATTACATAAAATGAATTGTATTTTCAAATGGAAAATATGGCCAAATCTGTGAGATCAGCTGTCTACATACATTGCCTTTTCTATCAATGATATGCTTGGTGAGATAGTTGTAGTATAGGGCAGTTCAGCTCCTCCTTGATGATTTCATTGAGACTCCTTACAACAAAGGATTGTGAAATGGCAGCAGAACAAAGGGTGGGAAGTCTTTCAAAAGCAGTTTCACTTTTGTGTTGTATAAACTAATAACAATGGTGGTTTATAAGCTTCATTAAAGCTCGTTATGTTTTATAAGCTTAGCATTTCACACTTTTGGTCATTTATTACTATCTAGACCAGGCCTGTCGAACCTGCGGCCCTCCAGGTGTTGTGAAACTACAGGCCCCAGCATGCTTTGCCAATAGACAATCTGTTGATAGCTGGAAGGGCATGCTGGGACTTGTAGTTTCCCAACATCTGGAGGGCCGCAGGTTGGACAGGCCTGATCTAGACAAAGACTAAAGAGTTTCTTGCACATGCATTTTGCTGTAGATTTCTCTTCAAATTATAATGGAAGAGTCAAATGAATAGGTAATTCATTATTATTGTTTATTTATATAGCACCAACAAATTCCGTAGCACTTTCCAATTGGAAACAAGCACATTAATAATGGAACAATACTGTCATTTTAATAAGGCAGAATGCAACGTGACACACAGCATGCTGCTATGGGTAAATGTGTCAAACCTGCTAAAAAGGAAAAGTGGATATGTTCACCATAGCAACCAATCAGATTCTAACTGTCATTGATCTAGCATGTACTACATAAATGATAGCTAGAATCTGATTGGTTGCTATGGGCAACACCTCCATATTTCCCTTTTAGCAGGTAGAAATGGGTACACTTCTCTACCCATAACTCTTGAAATATGAAACCAATCAGGCAGTAATTTTATGGCTTATTCAGACTTCATAAAGTGAAGTGTGATATTGCACCCGCTTTCTTCTCTACCAACACTCTTCATTCTTTTGAGTGGATTACAATACTGACTCTATTCAATAATATATTACTATTTTATATTAATTTATATTATTCCCAGTTTTAGTTACATGCAAACAGACAGATGCAGAAAAAAAGTAGAAGTAATGGCCTATTACTTACAGCAGTTCTCAGCTAACTGCAACAACTGAATGCCCCCAGTGAGGGGTCCAACAGTGAGCCAGGTGGCTGTTGGAGGTAAATGGGAAGTTGGTGGGTAACTCACTGGGGAAAATAACAAATGGTTTCCATAAAATTGGAGTAGTGAAAGGGGTCCAATACAGTGCCTTTAACACCTATACCATTCAAATTGGTTCCGGCTGTATTTATAATACTTTCCATTATCCTGCAAACCATTTCTCTGTAACAAATATTATAATAGAAAAGAATAGCAGCGGTATTATGTTACAAAATGAACTGCAGGAGGGCAAAGCCTGGAATACATACTTGGCTGAAATTGGAAAAGTAATAGATGAAAGATAGAAGTTAAACATTTTGGGGCCTATTTGAAACATTATTTTGCCTGAAACCCTGCGGAGATGGCAGGATTAAGGCTAAGGATAAAAATATTGTTAAATATAAAACACTGATACTATGATAAAAACTTTTATTTCAATTAACACTCCCCCAGATACCCTCTTTTACCAATTTATTACATACGTAAGTCCAGGGGGATCAGCTTAAATCTTTAATCCAATAGCAATTAAAAAAAAACTTTGATATCATGAGGAACCCGCTCTGATTGGTTATCAATGCTTACACCCAATGTGGGGTCTAATCTCAATGAAGTACATTGGTACAATGTAGTTCACTGACACATTTTTATTTGAACAAGGAAGATTATTTTAGGTATCGCAGCTGTTATAATTTTTTTAACCAGCAATTAAAAAAGCATATTCTTACCGCTGCAGATTGATAAATAGAGCCAGTCCCACATTTTGACAGTTTGGCTTTGTAATATTTTTTTTCTGCTAATGTATTTTTATATATATAAACAGTACATAGTACACGAGAATTGCATGGTTATGTAATTTGAGGGAGTGTACAGTACAGTCTGTTTTTGTACATAGATGTACCTTCCAGCTGAGAGGTGTAACAGCAAAGGAACAGTAGCTCTTACTTCTCACTGAACAGGTATCAAATTACAATATCGTAATCATGGTACTGAATCCACAGGTGCATACAATCCCCCTAGAATTTGCAGCAAACAGGAAAGTACAGCCTGTTATAAAAACTATAAAATGCACAGTGTAATATCTCTCATTTTCCTGCACCATACCCACTTTCATATGTATGTGATGTTTGTTATCATGTATAAATCTGAAAAAAGACACAGACCCTCATAATATTTTGGCAAATTAAAGTCACAATTTTCATTAAGTTATTATAATTTTCAATCCTTTCTGGCGGCGTTGACAGTAGAGCAGTCAGCTAACAACCAATTTGTAAACCAAAACAGTGGAAGACAATCACTCTTACCAATGAACCATGAATCACATCTTGTTAAATATGCTAATCTGCCATCAGTGCAGCTGCTCCCCTTCTGAACTCGACATTGACGTGCCCATACAAAGCACGCCAAGGTTCCCAGCCTTCATGCAAAAGGACCAAGAGTCATGATACTTCTAAAGGGGCAGTGACGTGCAGCTAATCATGTTAGTACCTTTGATTAGTCACCGATTGCATAGTTCTCCTGTATACTATTGGGATCCTTTAATGGGCTCCCAGCCCAACACCAAGACTCCAAGCTAGCAACCCCAAATGCCTATATAGCTGGCCTATAAAGATCTCTAATCCCTCATCAGAGAGATGCATGCCATCCGTCTGGAACAAGTGCCCTTGGTCTGTAGTAATGGATGAGTGGGCTATCACCATGCTTCCCAGGGAAACTACAACTCGCCCAGTGGCCCTGTTTATCTTACACAGGATGTAATTATGGGGGGAGAGATGAGGACCCTCCAAAATACTCAAGGAATTATATGAGACCAGCATATCCTCATTGTGGGCAATCGTGTGTGCATGGTCTTCAGATCCTTGCGTATGTCAAGAATTTCCCACTGCCCCGTCATTAACCCCCGTCATTAACCCCCGCATGCACTACTAGTATGTTTGGAACAGCGGAATTCGCTATTTCAGCCTCCAATAAGGGGATGAGGGCTGGCTATCTAATGCCGCTTCTTCCAACCCATCTGACGTCCCCGGAGGTGGGAAGTGATGACCAATCTAAGGCAAGATGGTTTCTGACTGCCGAGAATATTTATAAATGCCCGATGACCCATATACAAATCTTCCTGTCGGGTACACCTGTGAAAAAAGAATATGCAGCGTTAGTGTCACTTCACATCTTCACTTGCTATTGTGAGGGTCCCCATCGCCATCCTGAAGACAAGAAGCAAACCTCTGCACACAACAGGAGGTCGCAAGCCAGTCACATAGTCAGATTTTCAGTGATTAGCAAAATGAAGTGGATCCATGTCAGAAGAGAAGACCGCTTTAGCGGAATTTGCCCCGTGCCAATAGCAGGGGGGGCGTGCGTAACAAGCTAGGTTCTCTGCTGAGAAGGCACTACAACAAGCAGACACACGCACTCCGGTCACTTTAGGGGAAGCTGTCACCACACAAACAAATTAAATATTAGGGGGTGAGGGGAGGAGAAACAGTAACCCATATGAAGGACAAACAAATAAAAAATTCCTGAAGGCCAAAAGCCAATCAGGTCTTTATCCCAGTGAAAGGGAAAAATATCCCTTCATGCCCTTGCTAAAAGAGACAAGCAGCATAGCCCTGGGGGGGGGGGGGAGAAAGCCAGGGAGGCTGGTTATTAATCTAAGGTTGAGGCCAGACATAGCATTTATAACCTCCTGATTTGCAATGGCCTAGGGTTTGTATAGCCAAGACAGGAGTGCCTCATTCAGCCTCAGCACTAGTCGCCCCAATCCGGAAGGAGTGGGTGCCAAAGAGACCAGGATCGAGACCCAGGGCACGCTTAAGCAGTGCATAGAATTGGAATTTGGAGAGGAGGAACCCATCCCCATGTACTAATCACAGGTCTTCCCCTCGGGGGTGAACCCCTGTAAATTGGGAGCACAGGGCAACTGGGCATATGGCCATGTCCTCCTGCAATTTAAAACCCATGAACCAAAAGGAATCAGGTTGTAGTAGGAGGAGACTAAATGCAGATTCCAAATCGAGCTTTGCCATTAAAATCCATTTTCCAAATTTCCTAACCAGCACCAGCGCCTCCTCAAAGGACTGGTAAACTACCAAACTATGTCTCGCATCTATTGCGTCATTTACAGAGAAGCCTTGGGGATGTGACAGGTGCTGAATTTTCCCATTGTCTTTTTAGGGACTACACCTACTGGGAATATAATTAAATTTGAGAGATGGGGGTAGATAAGGGCCAATCATGTGTCCCAGGCAAACTTCCTTGCCCATCTTGTCTGCCAATACCTCTTGAAGCAAGGTGGCTGACCGTAGGTTATGCTCATAGCTTGATTGCACCTCCTCAGTAACAGGCAGGCAAAAGCGATGTAGAAAACCAGTGGCAAGGAAATTGGCCTGGGATGCATTAGGGAATAACCTAAGCCATGTTCGTAGAGTATGCAATCTGGCAGAGGATGGTGCTTTAAGTTGAAGATCCAGCAGGCCCCTGACCTCTACCGTGACCCGCTGCATTCCTAGGGCAACCTCGTTCCAAGTGGGGATCACGGTAATTGGAGCAGATATGGCAATATCTGCAGTTCTCTCCTTTGTTGCATGAAGCATTGTGCTACGCCTTCCCGATCCTGGAAACCTATTGTTGTAAGTTGTATTATCGCAGCGCACCATTGGACTTGACCCTAGAGGAGGCGCTACCACAGCTGGCATAACCTTCTTGTGTTTCACTAAATGATCATGAAGCAATTTTAGCAGCTTGTATGGGCCCTTTTCTTCTCCAGATGCTTCGTCATCAACGAATGACGTGTTCACTATGTGTGTGTGGTATTGGTGCTGTCACAGAAACATACTCACCGCTGGGATTCTGGGGCCCTCCCGATGCTACTCGAGTTGGCTTGTCCTCTTGTCGGTATGGGATGAGAAGCAGATGAGTCTGTCTGCTGCGTATCAACCGTTTTTGTCCTCTGGAGCACCTGTGGTACTGATAAATGATAAAACAGACATGTTAGTAATGGACCCAGCCATTGCAGAATGCACACTTAGGGGGCAGCTGGCTGTCGAGGGGAAAAAGCAGCTTCTTGATGCTGATCAGGTATTGTGCGAAAACTGGGAGAGGGTGCATTGCTAGGGAAAGGGGATGGCAGGTAGGTGGGCCAAGTGCGGCACTGCACTCTGTCTGCGAAGAGGGAGGGGGATAAGGAAAGGACCAATCATGAGGTCTAAGGGGGAGTGTGACGAAAAGAGTGTGATAACCCTATGAGCATTCGGTTTCTCATTTCTCACATAAAGTGGATTATAGCAAGTACTTTTTATAGCCCATGCTTTTGTTCCCCAGCTCACCAGACTACAACTGCCTTGTCCAATAACATGTGGCTAAAGGGACATTGTAGTTCAGTGTAAATATGTATATTGTGTATTGTATATTGATGACTTGCAGTAAGGTTGCTATTCATTGTCTTTAAAGTGAAGCCAGGGGGATTGTGGGTAGGAATTAGGTTGCCATGTGCTGGAGTAGGAAAACTAATCAGTGTCCATTGTTCTCACCAGGCTAGTCCAGAAAGGCCATCTAACAGGGGACAGCTCATCTTCACACTCCCCTGTCCAACCCCCCCCCCCCCCCCTAGTCCAGCACTGACCAATGGTTAAGGAGAATAGACCCAGGGGTTTGCCCAGGGTGGGGAAATACTGTGGAAATTAGACCTGTAATATAAGGGACAACTACAGGGTAGAAGGGTGTTTATTCTGGGATTTTATTCATGAATCTGCAAGATCTACTAGTTTTGAATTGTCGTTTTCTAACTAAAGTCTATATATGCAGCTGAGAGGGATCCATGATGCAGCTGAGAGGGATCCATGGGTCATGAAGTCTGGACAGCAGGTGACTATAATTCCTTAAGCTATTGAGGTAAGGGACAGATAATGTGGTAAATCTGCCAGGCATTTATTTACTGTGTGTACATAATATTCTAGTGTTGTTTGTATGACAATAAATATACTGTTGTATTTTTATAACTGCATTTTGCCTGAGTGACCATACGAATCCTGGAAGGTACTGGGTAGACTTCCCTGGCATAGGAAGGCATCCGTGGGTGGCCAGCCAGAGTGAAGTGGGTAGCATTGGGCCAGATATACCCGGTATCTTCACAGGGAGGGAGTCATTGTGGGAAGAGAAGGAAGGGAATACCAGGAGGCTGAAGGACGTGAGGATCAGTGCCCAGGTGGGAGGGATTGCGAGTCCAGGGAGTGCAGTGGGGGTCTGGAAAATGGGGAGGAGTGCAAGAAAAAAAGAGTGGCTGAGTTCCTGTTACCAGCAAGACCTGATCTGGTTGGGGGGGGGAAAAGGGAGGTTAAGGCCGGCTGCGGGAGCGTCCTGTGGAAATAGCAGTGGGGATAAAGAGGCGCAGTTGTGGCATGCGTGCCAGTGAAATTTCTGGGCCCCATATTGCGCAGGGTGTATGTACTGGGATGTGTATTGGGGCTGTGGGGTTGTGCCCTCAAGGGCTCAGGGTTCAAACCATTACATCCCTGGTACTTGACAGACTGTGACTGGAATGAGAAGGCATGTTACCAGCATGGGCTTGATGCAACTGCATGTCTATTTTTTGGACATGCTGGGTAGCAACCATGTGGTCCCTTAAGATATGTGCACCTGCCAGAGGGGAGGTGGGGGTGTGCATAGGGTTTGGGTCTGGAACCTGCTGCAAATGTACAGTCAGGGATACCCTTCTCCTCAGCCTCAGCCTGTTTATGTGGCTTGTGTTAGCTCCTGAGGTAAGCAGGCGCGCCGCCCGCTCAGGAGCATGACATCTGCGTCTGTGCATGATACCAGGGGCCTGCACCAAGCTCAGGCGCCGGGGAAAGCATAACGACGCTGGGGCGAGGCATTCTTTATTGTGGAGGGTTGGAAGTATGGCAAAAGGGGGTATTAATGGGAATAGTCAGGACAAACGAACCAGGGGGGGCAGGGAGTGACAAATAGTAAGACGAACAGGGATAGCAAAGTGAGAGGAGCAACAGACAGACAAGGATGACAAAAATAGAGACACAGGATAACAATGGAAAGAAAGAAAAACAGTGACAAAGACAATTATTCAGTGATACTACGCCTGAGTGCAGCTGCTCCATTCAGTGATGATGCAGGAAACAGAGAGAACCCAGCATCCCCTGAGAGCAATCTTTATGGGGATACTAGGGCACTTCCAAGCGCGTTCCTATTGGCTGGATGTGCAGAGTGAAACTTAACCCCGAATGGGTAAGTGCCGGACAGTGACATAACACATCATTTTAAATGCCCTCAGCTTAAGGCCTCACTTGTCATTCACAGAGCTGTCATTTGTCTGTTGTTTATAGCCTATTCATATTCTGTAGATCTTTTGTCTTCTGCCATTGTTACTTGGTTATCCACAAATGAGTTATGCAAATGTATTCCAAATATGTGTACAGCTTTCTTTTCTATCTCTAATACAGAGAGGAAGGAACAAAGCAGGTCCTGATCACCCCTCCGATCTAACGGAAGTTTATGTGTATGTTAGGGTAAATAAAAATATGCCATGTCTGTAAATTGCAGTGTAATATGCTGTTACTATATATAAATAAATGATAATACTAATATATATTAAAGCATAGGTGTATATATATATATATATATATATATATATATATATTTATATATATATATATATATATATATATATATATATATATATTGTAACAAAGGGAGGCATTTATCTGACAATATGCAAAGAAAACATACAAGCAGAGTAAGACATTGGCGCAGTTATGCACCTAGATTCAGGTTAAACCAAGTAAAGACTTATGTGTAGTTTAAAGTTGGTTAACTTACATGATTTAAAAGCTGCTTCCTCTCAGCAAACAGACAGGGTGTGTCTGTTAGTTGAAACAGAGCCAGTGATGGGTGTTTTCTCTTAAAGAGAAGGTGAGTGTGTCACCTGTCCATCAAGCTAAGGCTGGGGGAGGAGTATCATGTATAAAAGCTTGTTTGTGTCATTTGTTCACTGAGCCCAACGCTGGGAAAGCTGGCTGGTCCTGAGAGAGAGCTGGTCTATGTATAGCTAGCATTTAGGGTCTCCATGATTGCTGTGCAAGTATACAGTGTCAAACATTTACCATCCTGACAATAAAACTACATAAAAAGGAAGAAGTTGTTCGCGTGTGCTTCTGCAGTAGCGGGCTCTTGCCACAAGTGGTGCCACAATATATATATAATCACCATTTCACATCATCATCACCATTTATTTATATAGCGCCACTAATTCTACAGCGCTGTACTCACATCAATCCCTGCCCCATTGGAGCTTACAGTCTAAATTCCCTAACATACACACACAGACAGAGAGAGAGACACTAAGGTCAATTTTTTTGATAGCAACCAATTAACCTACTAGTAAGTTTTTGGAGTGTGGGAGGAAACCGGAGCACCCGGGCGAAACCCACGCAAACACAGGGAGAACATACAAACTCCACACAGATAAGGCCATGGTCGGGAATTGAACTCATGACCCCAGCGCTGTGAGGCAGAAGTGCTAACCACTTTGCCATCGTGCTGCCCATATATATATATATATATATATATAGTGACAAAGAGGCTTATTTGTCACACCTCTCATATAGGGAACAGCCAAAAAACCAGCTAGTCGGCAGGAACAAGCTGCAGACAGGGTTAAATTCCCTCTGGGTACTTCTTCTAGCACACACACACACACACACACACACACACACACGTGTACCACATGGGTGTAGTAAATGGTTTGTTGTGTTGTGATTAGTTTTGTATTGCTAGGGTGGAGGATAAAAACACTGTTTGAATTTGTGGGCGGGACCATCGCATACATGCCAACTTTCAAAACTTTTTCCCCAGGAGATCCTGGGAGGAGAAGTCATGTGACAGGGGGTAGGAGGGAGGCGTGACAACATCGTCGTGTCTCCACTATGAAATGCTGAAATTCACAGCATTGAATAGCGGGGATGGGGCTTAATTACGCGATTAAGCCCCGCTCCCACCATTCATGCCGTGAATTTCGGTGAACCTGGGAGGTTTGCCTACTCTTCCGGAAGTCCGGGAGGAATCCCCGAAAATCAAGAGCCTCCCGGGAATTTACGAGAGAGTAGGCAAGTATGGGCCACCAATGCTGGATATGACTGCTGTACCATCGCTGAAACTGTTTAGCCATCCTGACAACTGCTAATAAACAGTGAAATGGTTTAGCAAACCGGTGTGAGATTCCAGTGAATGCCGTACTTTATCGCAGCCTCAGACGCAAAGGTGGTGAGTGGAGTCTGTTAAAAACCACTATAATGCATTAAACTGTTGTAATGCTTTGTTTCAAATGTTGTTGCTGTGAAGAGACAATCCTGTGTACTTGTAACTGATTAGCAGCTGTTTTTGTTGCAAAAGAAAGCAAAAGTGTAAAAACTGCTGGTCATTGTAGTACCACATTTGTTAAAGGTTCAAACTGTGAGTTGGGTATGGTCCAAAAATCTAATAATAATTTTTTGTTTGTTTGTTTGCTATTTACCAGTGAAGGTTTCTAAAGCACATGTCAGCTTTGAAAAAAAAAGGGTTTACAAAAACAAAAACAAATGTATTTATTTTCTGGTAATTGTAGTGCCACACCTTGTGGGTCACTTAGTTATGAATTGGGTGTGGTCCAGAAAGTTTTGTTGTTTACCTGAAAACTAAGAGAAGCTAGGTTTTGGTTCCCAGCACAAACTCCTGTGGGAATGGAAGACATTTTAAGAACCCTAGTGAATGTGGCCGCAGTGCAGGAGGAAAATACCCGTCTTCTCCTTGAGGAGATCGCTCAGGGGAGATGGGACAGGGAGGCTTCAGCTACCCCCACACTACAGAAAGGAACTTCTGATGATGACGTGGAGGCATATCTAGTAGCCTTTGAGCGTGCCGCCACCCAAGCCAAGTGGTCACCTAGAACTTGGTCCGAACACCTGGTTCCCTATCTTTCAGGAGAAGCACAGTGCATCTATATAAACCTAGATGAGGACCAGGCTGGCAAATATCAGTGGCTGAAAACCGCCATCTTGGAAAGGGTTGGAGTCACAAGAGCAGGGGAGGCCCAATGATATCATGACTGGAGACTCTCCAAAGATTTACCGGTTCGGGCTCAGCTTGCTGAACTTGGTAGAACACTAAAGAAGTGGTTGCAGCCAGAAAAGAACACTACGGGCAGAATGATCAAAATTCTGGCCCTTGTCCATTGTATCCGGGGTATGGACTGAGGGCTCCAAAGGTGGACACTGAAGATGGTCCCTCAATTGTATGAGGAATCGGCTGCTGTACAATGAGTCTGGTTACCGGGAAGACCTGTTTGTTCCGCTTGACTGCGTTTGTGAATCACCATCTGGTGCTGGCTCTGGTAGATTCGGGTAGGGAACTGTCCTTGGATTTCAGCTCCATATTACCAGAGAAACTGAAACATATTGTGCCCAAAATGAAGGTACTCTGTGTCCATGGGACAGCCGAGGAATATGACTGGACTCTTTTGCCTGTTACTGTGAATGGACAGACAGTAAGAGTGGTAGCGGCAGTTGCCCCAAAACTGCCATACCCTTTAAACCTGAGCAGAGACTTTCTGCTGTTCAAGCAGATCCTCCAGGGACGAATCCAGCACCGTGTATGTCGGCAATTGAAGCACCGGCCGAAAGTCCAGCCTGGATGGAGGAGCTTGAGGGAACAGAAAAGGGATAGTACCATGATCTACCACAAACCTGAACCATACAATTCAGGAAAATACACCTCCCAAGAGGTTGGAGCATAGACAAAGGAGAGCTGCATAAGTGCCAACACAGAACCAGTTCCTGGCATCGTTTGTTGGTGAGACCTCAGGTGAAACAGATACGCCTCCCAATGAGAACTCAGACTGGGCAGGATTATCTAACTTGTTTCCATTAAGAGACTTTGGCCGAGACCAACTTGGAGATGTTGCCTTAGCTAATGTGTATAAGAATGTAGTTGAGATTAATGGGGTAGAGAAGGCTAATAAGCCTGCAGAAGATATTGCCTATTATATGGTAAAGAATGATCTGTTGTATAGAGTTGCTAATGTACAGGGTAGAACTGTAGAGCAATTGTTAGTGTCACAAATCCATACACTACTTGTTCTCAAAGCTGCACATACACATCTGTGTGAGAGACACTTGGGGCAAAATAAAACATGGGAGCTGATATTGCTCAAGTTCTATTGGCCGGGAGTGTACGAGGCAATAAAAGGGTTTTGCAGGACCTATCCAGTATGTTAGAGAATATGTCCGAAGCCAGACTACCGGGCCCCGCTAGTTCCCATTCCTATGGCGCACACCCCGTTTGAGCATATTGGTATGGATCTGGTAGGCCCACTAGGGAAGTCGGCCCACGGCCATCAGTATGTATTGGTCATAGTGGACTATGGTATCCTGAGGCTATACCTTTGCGCAATATAAAGTCCAGTACAATAGCAAAAGAACTCCTTCTGTATTGTACCAGGTTGAGTATCCCCAAGGAAATCTTGACTGATCAGGGTACTCCCTTTATGTCCCGTCTAATGAAAGAGCTATGCCGGTTGTTAAGAGTAGAAACACACACATCAGTATATCACGTGCAGACTGACGGGTTAGTGGAATTATTTAATAGGACACTCAAACACATGGTGAGAAAGGCAATAGCATAGGAAAAACAGGACTGGGATGTGTTATTACCCTATTTAATGTTTGCAGTGAGAGAGGTAACTCAGCCCCTTCGAATTATTGTATGACAGGCAGCCAAGGAGCATCTTGGATGTTCTCAAGGTGTGCTTGGAGCAAAAGAACCAAATGTGGTCCAATTGGTGTCCCAATTGTATGACAGGTTGGGGAAGATCACCCCGTTGGTGCAACATCATATGCATGAGGCACAGGTGAGACAAAAAAGGAACTACGATAAGCTGTAATTAGGGCTTTCCAACCAGGTGACAAAGTTCTTGTCCTGATACCCACAGAAGAAAGTAAGCTCTTCACCCATTGGCAGGGACCATATGAGGTGATTGAGGCTCTGGGGCCTGTTAATTATAAAGTCAGGCAGGTAGGCAGAAGAAAACCCATTCAGACATATCATGTCAACTTACTGAAACCATGGCACGAAAGGGAGGAGCCACAAGCTGCATTGGGAAACTGAGTGATACAAGAAACACAGGTTCCCATAGAGGTACGTACCACAGTCATAGAACACGACATAGGTACACCTCCAGGAGTGGTGGTGAGAGTAAGACCATAACGCATTCCTTAAGCTAAACGTATAGCTGTGAAACAGGAGATTAAAAAAATGTTGGACTTCGATGTCATCACGGAATCCGATAGCAACTGGAATAGCCCTATTGTGTTAGGGGTCAAACCAAACGGGAATATTCTTTTATGCAATGATTTTAGAAAATGAAACGAAGTTTCTCGTTTCAACACATACCCGATGCCCAGAATTGATGAGCTAGTGGAAATCTTGGACAATAGTCGGTACATTGGATCTGACCAAAGGTTACTGGCAGATTCCCCTAACACCATTGGCCAGGGCTAAGACGGCATTTTCAACCCCAGGTGGGTTATTTCAGTATAACGTACTGCCTTTTGGGCTACATGGGGCATCTACCCAAGGTGGAAGCAGTATTAACCTCACGCAGGGAGGTGGGTCTAACCGACAATCCTGAGAAGTGTGCATTGGCCATGCGTGAGGCCAAATACTTGGAATATGTTGCCGGACAAGGTCAGGTCAAACCCCAAGTTGATAAAGTCAATGCTGTCAGAGATTAGCTCAAACTGGTGCTGAAGACCCAGCTGAGAACTTTCCTGGGTCTAGTTGGGTACTATCGCCGGTTTATAGCTAATTTTGCCACTAGGGCTGCTCCTCTTACCGAGCTCCGAAAAAAGACTTGTCCAGACAAGTTGGTCTGGGCGGAAGCAGCGGAGGCTGCCTGGCGGGATCTTCTAGTGGCTCTGTGTTCGGCACCAATACTCCATACACCGGACTTTAGCAGAAGATTGTATCTCCAAACGGATGCCTCTGGAGTAGGCTTGGGCGCTGTGCTCTCGCAGAGGTTTGATGGGTCAGAGAAACCCATCCTTTACTTGAGCCGCAAACTTCGGCCTAGGGAAAAGAAATGCTCCACGGTGGAACAAGAGTGCTTGGCGTTCAAATGGGCCACTGAGGCTCTCAGGTACTACCTCCTGGGTAGGGAATTCACTTTAGTCACCGACCATGAAGCACTGAAGTGGATGCACAGGAACAAGGAGGTGAATGCCCAGGTAACTCAGTGGTTCCTAGCGCTGCAGCCCTAGCAGTTCACTGCGGCGCACAGGGGACATGCATGAAAATGCAGACGCCCTTTCTCGCCGAGAAATGCTCTCCATAGTGTCAGCGTCACCGAGGTTGCCGACGCTAAGGGGAGGGGTATGTGACAAAGAAGCTTATTTGTCACACCTCTCCTATAGGGAAACAGCTAAAAACACAGCTAGTCTGCAGGAGCAAGCTGCAGACAGGGCTAAATTCCCTCTGGGTACTTCTTCTAGCACACACACACAGGTGTACCACATGGGTGTTGTGTTCTGATTGGTTTTGCAGTGCTAGGGTGGAGGATAAAAACACTGTTTGAATTTGTGGGCAGGACCACCGATGCCAGTAAGTGGCCGGCTAGTAGTTAGGGAACTATTGTTTAGCCAGAGGTAGGTGGTGGGAGATTTTGTGATACTTTCGCTGGATATGACTACTGTACCATCGCTGAAACTGTTTAGGCATCCTGACAACTGCTAATAAACAGTGAAATGGTTCAGCAAACCTGAGTGAGATTCCAGTGAATGCCGTACGTTTTCACTATATATATATATATATATATATATATATATATATATATTAACCCAAAAAAATTGAGCTTTGAATGGCGCTAAGTAATACAGAAAAAAATACTTATATTTATATAGGCAGCTCCCACGTCTAAGGACACCTGTTTGCGAGTGTCACACCTAGATAACAAAATACAAAAAGACAGGGGCGCCACACATAGTGTAATAATGTTTTTTTCAAGTGGTGATAGAAATCCATATAGTGCTCGTACCAAATGTATATTTCCATAAAGCTTATCTGATTTGTATGATTTTCTTGATTTTGAAATCACCAAACATGATCCTTTCTGTCTGTTACTAAGAAGCCATTTGAAGTATCTCGGTTCTGACATTTGAGACCATTTGGAGTTTCTTGGTGGAATCCTATCATCATACAAATCAGATAAGCTTTATTGAAATATACATTTGGTACGAGCACTATATGGATTTCTATCACCACTTGAAAAAACATTATTACACTATGTGTGGCGCCCCTGTGTTTTTGTATTTTGATATATATATATATATTAGACATTTTAACCATACTTGCCAACTCTCGGAAATAAGTTTCCGGGAGAGGGGGCGTGACTGGAGGGCAGGAGGGGGCAAAAACGTTATTTACGTCGCCCCCTCCCGCCCTCCACAATGGCGTCAATCACCGAGAATCGCGTCATTTGACGCGATTCTCGGTGAAATCTAGGATGCGGGAGAAATGCCAACGAGCCCGGGAGCCATGGAGAAATTCGGGAGTCTCCTGGACATTCCGGGAGAGTTGGCAAGTATGATTTTAACAAATATTGTATATAATGTATCTCTGTCTAATCTTTTATGGGAGGGATTGTAACATCAATAAGTAATACCTACCTATAACTACTTCTTGTTTATTCTTGTTCATTTGCTATTTTCTAATTTGTCCTTGTCGGTTTTCAAATAATCTGCAGGATTTAAAGAGCATGAACAAGGGGCTAATACTGTAATTCTTCTATACAGCCAGGAGAACGTTACTTAGGTCTGTATAAGAAAACCTATATCTAACATTTTACACTGGAACATTTACAAGGTGTTTGGTAGCTCACCACCATATTCAGAGGTCTTTTTTGTATAGTGTTATCCTGCTCATCTTTGGCAATATCTCATCACAGTGCTATAAAGATTCCATGACACATGCTCATGATTAGCGAGTCTCCCTTATATCCGTGGGACCCTGATAAGGACTAGTGGCTGCTGGCCAGGACATGAAGGTCATTCTATCTGTGTGTCATTCTGCCTAAGTGTTTGTGGCACAAGCTACCAGCTATTTCAATGTTGGGCAGAAATATTACATTTAACAAGGTCACACAGGAAAGAATGACTCAGGTTTTGTGGGATGAAGACCATTGAAGCCGTTCTTGGTACTTACAGGTTACATTAGCTTTTAGACTAATATTTGATGGGCAGAAGTGAATATCTGGTACAGAGACAGCCTTGCACCGTATGTCATGATATACTTTGAACTTGTGGGTAATTTGACAGATGCTAATAATTTGTTTAGATTGCCAAGTTCTGCACCCACTCAACTGTAAATAAGCAGGCCTGCTCCAAGGATCTCGTTTGCCCACAATGTTACATAACCTCTACAATATCTTGGCAGGATAATTCTCAAATAGAAAAATTCCTGTGTTTTTCCATTGTGCATACAAGCTAGTTTGTTTAGCCAAGGATCCTGTGGTTATGATTGCAACTAAATCATATAATAATTAATTTCAAAATCAGTTACTTACCTTTTTAATTTTATTTAGTTTATCATTTTTTTAACTTGGATTTTTCCAAAACTTTCTTACAGCACACTGTTCATTTCAGAATCCCTGCAGCACTAACATGTCACTGGTAGATCTATGCTTTCATGAGTTGATCTAATAACCCTTTCATAGCTTTAACTAGAGGAATGCTACAAACTTTGTTAAAAAAAAAAAACAGCAAAGAGCTTGATTTTCAGATAGCTTTATTATACTCAATAATTTGATGGTTTTCTTTTTTTATGTATATATGGGTCTTACTCTGAATAGATATTTCTCTTTTGTTTTACCTTTTTTGTTTTTCAGTTTTAAATTGTATTTAGTATACTACATATGGTTATACCCAAATAAGTGGGTCATACCCGAATACCACCTATACTCTCACAAATATTTCTAGGAGCTAGTGCCTAAACCACAACAACCATCCCAGTTATGGAACAAGTCATGTGATGGTTCTGCGCCTTTCCTGTCAGGGACAACTACCGTAAGTACCGTATAGCCCAGAGGCACTGAATGGTAATATTCTCTGCAGAGCCGTAAGGAGAGCGGTGCAGGCGGTGTGACCACCCAGGGCGCAAGGCCATGGGGGCCTTGCACCCTAACACCTGCCCGCTATATGCAGCCCCCAGCGCACTTACTGCAGAGCTGTTATTTTTGAGTGACAGGAAGCCAGCACAATGAGAAAGACGCAGGCTCCTTGCATCCTGCTCCAAGCAGTGTACCTGACGTGCACATGTGACGTCAGGACGCTGCATAGAGGAGCCTGCACAATGAAAGGAAGCAGGAAGAAGACAACAGAGCAAAGAGCATACAGAGCAAGAAGATTGCAGAGCAAGAAGAACCATGATGCAGAGACAAGAGAAGAAGCTGAGCAGCCTAATATAAGTATATTGCTGTAAGGAGGCTGTAAAAATCACGGGTGGGGGAGAGAGCGAGCTGTAAAAAAAATAGAAGGGAAAAGGGGGCTGTAAAGAATGGGAGGGGGCAGAGAGGGGGCTGTAAAAAAACAAAAGGAGAGAGAGGAGGCTGTAAAGAATGCGGGGAGGCTGTAAAGAACAAGGGGGAAAAAGGGGGCTGTAAAAAAAAACAGGATAGATGGGAAGGGGCTGTAAAGAACGGCGGGGGGGGAGTGGAGGGTGTAAAAAAACAATAAGGGGAGGAGGCTGGAAAAAAAGGATGGTGAGAGACGGGCTGTAAACAAAAATACAGGAGGAGAAAGGTGGCCGTAAAGAACAGGGGGGAAAGAGGGGGCTGTATAAAAAAACAGGAGGGAAGGGAATTAGCTGTAAAGAACAGGGGAGCTGTAAAAAGCCATGGTAGTGAGAGAGGGGACTGTAAAAAATGGGGGATGAGAGAGGGGGCTGTAACAAAAAAAACAGGAGGGGAGAGAGGCGACTATAAAGAACAGGAGGAGAAAGAGGGGGCATAATAAGTAATTATAAATTATAAATAAGTACTGTGTTTATTAGTAATAATAATCTCTATTAAATGTGGTAGAAATTTGTATGCAATTAATTTGATTGTGGGGCTGGTGGGCGAAATAGGCCTTTGTATTAAATGGGAATGCTATTAATGGGGTTGCATGGTAACTATCTCTTTTCCAAACAAGGAACCAACATTCCAGGATCCGTCCAAGCAGAAACTGCGTTTAAGACATCGGCAGCAGTACCAGGTAGGAATGTCCCCTCTTGGTGCGCGTTCCCACAAGTATGCGAGAGGGGGGGCAGTGCTCTGTTTTGCCCAAGGCACTAAAATGTTTAGTTACGGCACTGGTTCTCTGTACAACACTGCAGAATTGGTTGTGCTATATAAATAAATGAAGATGATGATGAGTATAAAGGAAGGCCTTTAAATAAAATGTCCATCTAAGATATAATAGACACAAAGGGGAGATTCAATTCTGTACAAGGTGTGTCCGAAACATCCGCAGAGACACCTTGCGCCGATGTTCTGACTGAAATCTCTGCTCATATTTACTCCATAGAGGTGCGAGGAAAAATGAGCGGAGATTCCTACCGTAATTGCTGGCAATGTGCACAGTGCGATGTCCAGGCAGGACATCACTGCCAATTGAATCTCCCCTAAAGAGTCATTTTTATCAAAAGAAGTTCCTTACTAACTTGCATATTTCATGAGATGACTCTCTCTGGCAGAGAGTATCTAATATTCTTTTGACATGTGTGGGAGTGGGTTTGTATTCAGTTCTCTGCATATCTCTGAACTCACTGCTGACTCATCTGCCCAATCTGTTAGAAATTAAAAGAATTAAAAGCTGCAAAGTTGGACATTTTCATTAAGGGATGGAAGGAGCTGGGACCATGTTACATTACACTCTCCAACCAGTTAATAATATAATGAACAATTTATGTTGAGGGTAAGCCTATGTTTCAGCACAGCTACACTGGGTAAGTTTTTAAGTGGTGCAGGTGAAGAAACCCCTCCATGGACCTATAAGAACATGGATGGTTCCGGTGCCGTAGAAGCAACCATGTTTAGTTTCAGTATTTATACTAAAACAACTGATTTAATCCTATTATCCAGGTGAACTTAGTAATGCATTCTGTCAATCTGGGAGATGTCATACAAGAGCACCTGTTTATATTGTACATACTGACATGCACATGGATCAAATGAGAGAAAAACACATGAAAAGTAGTAAGATTAAACAAGATAAGAATTAATCGACTTGGGCCTAACTAATAATAGAAGCTAAATATATTTCATGCTTGTGATTCTCTGAGAAACTGAATGATATGATACTGTATCTCAGTGCAGTAGAACTGCAGCATTTAATCTCTCTTTCTCCACAGTATTCTGTGTCATCAATTGTTTTCTGGTTCTCATTCAGCCTTCAGCACATCTCTCTGCTTGTTATGTCTCTGACACTCAGCCGCGATTTTAAAAGCCCGAACCACATAGATTAGGAAAGCGCTGACAGTCAAGAGCGTGGGTGGAGTGTTTGCAGCATGCTGTTTGCTGTTGCTATGCAGAGTTTTGTTGGCTCGAAGATCTACTTAGCTATGACGCCAGCTCTGCAAATGTGTGGTTGATTTCCTATGCACTCCTGACATAGCTGGTTGGATTGAACCAGATAGCCAAAGGCAATGATGCCCATGTTTTCTCAAGTTTTGTTGCTTGCTATAAAACAAAGCAGAATATAACAACGTCAAATAATTTGTTTGCATAAAATAATATGACACATCCTGGATAATAACTACTTGCATTAAGAGATTTATTGCAACATCAGCAAATTTCCCTTGTTGGCACCAGTTGTGTTTTATCATTTATATCAACCAAACATTATCTTTACTGTTATTATGATCATACTGCATTTTGTATCAATAGCAACAGATACATTGTATTAATCACTAGAGAAAATCACCAATAAAAATTAAAGAACTACTAATTGTTAACTTTTTAAAGGGACTCTAAACACAAAAATGAGAGCATTTGTAATGAATGGTGAGAAGCACAAAATTTAATTTTCCTCCCCTGTACTCCTTAGAGTCCTGAGTGTAGCCAAAGCCTTCCCTTTATTGATGTCCATTGTCAACTGCACGTCTGTCTCACAGCACTGGGGTCATGAGTTTGATTCCCGACCATGGCCTTATCTGTGTGGAGTTTGTATGTTCTCCCTGTGTTTGCGTGGGTTTCCGTCGGGTGCTCCAGTTTTCTCCCACACTCCAAAAACATACTGGTAGGTTAATTGGCTGCTATCAAATTGAACCTAGTCTCTCCCTCTGTATGTGTGTGTATGTAGGTTAGGGAATTTAGGCTGTAAGCTCCAATAGGGCAGGGACTGATGTGAGTTCTCTGTACAGCGCTGTGGAATTAGTGGCGCCAAGTGCTCAAAAACGCATAATATACAAATCATCTGTCCTTGGATGCAACACTCACTAACGAGTTCCAAACTGCCTCGGGAAGCAAGTCAGTCAACAACAAGAACTGTTCGGGGGAGCTTTGTAGATTGGGTTTCCATAGCTGAACAGCTGTACATAAGCCTCAGATCACCATGCACAATGCCAATTGTTGACTGGATTGGTGTAAAGGACCATTAGACTCTGGAGCAGTGGAAATGCATTCTTTAGAGTTTTGAATCACGCTTCATGCTTCATCTGGCAGTCTCATGGATGATTCTGGGTTTGACGGATGCCAGGAGCATGCATCCGACCCAAATGCATATTGTCAACTGTAATTTTTGGTGGTGGAAGTATGGGTCTGTTTTTCATGGTTTTGCTTAAGTGTATACTCCCCTAACTGTATTAATATGTGCAGCAAGCCTCATACCCCAACTATTTTGCGGAAACCAGTAAGAACATTTTATAAAGCTTCACTGGACTGCACAGGAAGACCCAAACTGCAAGTTCTCTTTATTATGTTTTCAAAGCCATATTTGCAACACACAGTTTGATATGGGAGGCACAAGTCCCCTCACATCTCTGGCTGTAATTAAGCTTTCCATTCAGGCCATGCAGTCCACCTGTTCTAATCACCTTATTTAGGGGATGATGGAGGTGTCAGTCTCAGTGGGAGGAAGACATGGGTTTGACACCTGTCAATCAGGCTAGAGCTTGGGAGGAGCTTAGCATTTAAAAGGCTGGTGTTTCCTCCAACTTGTGCATCGATGATGGACAAGTTGACAAGTCTAATAGTGAGCAGAACTATGTTATGTTAGTGCTAGAGGCCGCCAAGGAAAAATGTCTGTTTTTTGGGGGAAAGGGGTCTGTCATGCAGGCGAATAAAGCAGAAAGCATAATTACATTGCGAGTTTCACCTTCATGGCGTCTCTGTCACTGTATATATGTATATACCGACCAGCCACAACATTTAAACCACTGACACATGAAGTGAGTAACATTGATGATCTGGCACCTGTCAAGGGCTGTTATATATTAGGCAGCAAGTGAACAGTCAGTTCTTGAAGCTGATGTATTGGAAGCAGAAATAATGGGCAAGCTAAGGATCTGAGCGACTTTGACAAGGGTCACATGGTGATGACTAGATGACTGGGTCATAGCATCTCCAAAATGGCAGGTCTTGTGGGGTGTTCCTGGTATGCAGTGGTTAGTATCTACCAAAAGTGGTCCAACGATGAATAACCGGTGAACTGGCGACAGGGTGGTGGATGCCCAAGGCTCATTGATGCGTCTGGGAAGCGAAGACTAACCCATCTGGTCCAATCCCATAGAAGAGCTACTGTTGCACAAATTGCTGAAAAGGTTAATACTGACTATTATAGAAGTGTAAAAATACAGAGAAAAATCCCCCACCAACAATGCTTTAATACGTGTCCATAAAAATGCAGAAATCTCAGTTACACACATTTGTAAATGAATGAAAAGTAATCCAAAACTTCCCAAAAGTTGTTTTAGAGGCATATTCTGGTATCAGCAACTAATGGGGAGTGTTAGTTCTCTATTGCCGTTTGAAGGCTCTTGGGGTATCTCTTAGGCAACTTAGCTCTCAGTTTAAAAACACATGAGTGTATGACCCAGTATATAGTAGGGATGTGCACCGGCCACTTTTGGTGTCTCGTGTTTTGTGTTTTGGGTTCGGATTTGCTTGATGTTTTGGGTTCAGATTTGTTTCGCAAAACACCTGTCGAAAGGTTTTGGTTCGGATTTAAGGTTTTGGATTCGGATTTATTTTGAAAAAAGCATAAAAAGTTCAAAAATCAAGTTTTTGGGCTTATTTTCACTCCTACGCTATTATTAACCTCAATAACATTCAATAACAATCATTTCCACTAATTTCCAGTCTATTCTGAACACCCTCACACCTCACAATATTGTTTTTAGTCCAAAACTGAATGGCATATTGGCAACTTTACGTTTCTCCTCAGATGATTTTAAGTTTCTCTTTTTGCTACTTTTACTGAACTTGGGCTTTTTGGATTTTACATGCCCTGTACTAGGAGATTGGGCATCGGGATTGCCAGACGACGTTGATGGCATTTCATCGTCTATGTCATGACTAGTGGCAGCAGCTTCAGCATTAGGAGGAAGTGGGTCTTGATCTTTCCCTACTTTATCCTTCAAATTTTTGTTCTGCATTATATGTAGCACAAGAGAGTGTACCCCAAAGCCACACACCTGGCAAAGCCTTTAAAAATTATATGCGGCACAGGAGAGTACAACTGGACTGGGGTTATACAGCAATACCACTGGACTTATACTGCTGAATCAGTGAAATTTGTAATATGGCAGTAACAACAATGGACTTATACTGCTGAATCAGTGAACTTTGTAATATTGCAGTACCACTGGACTTATACTGCAGAATCAGTGAAATTTGTAATATGGCAGTAACAATGGACTTGTACTGCAAAATCAGTGAACTTTGTAATATAGCAGTACCACTGGACTTATACTGCAGAATGAGTGAACTTTGTAATATAGCAGTACCAATGGACTTATACTGCAGAATGTGCGAACTTTGTAATATAGCAGTACCACTGGACTTATACTGCAGAATGTGTGAACTTTGTAATATTGCAGTACCACTGGACTTATACTGCAGAATGAGTGAACTTTGTAATATAGCAGTACCAATGGACTTATACTGCAAAATCAGTGAACTTTGTAATATAGCAGTACCAATGGGCTTATATTGCAGGATTGTTTTGGGATATTTTATTTTTTTTTATAATTACTTTTTTTGAAATTTTTTTTTTAGAACTTTTTTTGAAATTTTTTATAATTTGGGAATAATGGGGAAATAACAATGCCCTTAGAAGGACAGAGCACAGGACACAGCACCACTGGACTGAACAGGACACAGCACAGGACCCAGCAGCACCACTGAACTCAGAAGGACGGAGCACAGGACACAGCACCACTGGACTGAACAGGACACAGCACAGGACCCAGCAGCACCACTGAACTCAGAAGGACAGAGCACAGGACACAGCACCACTGGACTGAACAGGACACAGCACAGGACCCAGCAGCACCACTGAACTCAGAAGGACAGAGCACAGGACACAGCACCACTGGACTGAGCAGAACACAGAGCACAGCACAGCACAGAACTGAACAGCACAAGATATAGCAGTACAGAGGACCACCTAACACACCCTCCCTCTACCCTGATCAATGCCCGAGTGAAGATGGCGGCGACTAGCGGGGAATTTATAGGATCCAAGTATCGCGAGATCCGACAGCAGGATTATGACTCAGAGCCTTGGTTTCAGTTTTGCAATTGGCGGGAATACCCGGATCTGTCTCGGATCCAGCTCGGATCCGCAACGTTCGGGTGGGCTCGGATTTCAGAAATCCGAGTGCGCTCATCTCTAGTATATAGGAACTCTTATTGTTTAGAATTAAGACCACACTATTAGCAGAAATGCCGTGAAATGGCGAGTGGCTTATCATACATTTGCAAATGTGTGTAATTGAGAATTCTGCATTGTTATGTACAAGTAGAAAAGCAGCTCTTTCCTGATTCCCAGCAGTGTTGCTGGGGGAAATTTTCTCTGTATTTTTTCCATGCTGGATAACCCCACCCTTTCAAACACCTGCTGTGAACCTATAAATTAAATGAGCAACTTCTACTTCTGTAAAAGAGAAAGGTGTCAGAAAACACAGTACAGTGACCGATTCAGAGTGCCCATGCTGACCCCTGTCCACTGCTGAAAGCCCCTACAATAGGCAAATGAGTTTAGAATTGGACCATGGAGCAATGGAATATGGTCAAAAGCTTTTCAGCCAGACAGTTATTGCTGTGTTTACGACATGCCCTGTTGTATGAATCAATTTTGGCCAAGCTTTAGTTGTCTGATGTACGGCCTTAATTTTGCTCTAGAATATCATACAATCTAAAATATGCTAGTATAAAGAAGAAGTCATGATGGGTTCATTGATTTCAAGGTGCCCAGGTCCTCTGGCTGCAAAAGAGCTCCAACTTTTCAAGCTTAAACCAAACTTCAATTTTTTTGCGAGAAAAGGGGCTTTTTCCTCGCTACCCTTCCATAAAAACCATACTTTTACAATCTTTTTCTAATGGTAGAGTCATGAATATAAACAGTTATCATATTGACAGAAGCCTGAAGATCCCTGGATGTAGATCTTTTGTTATTTGCGATTTCTCATAGCATCATTCAGTCGAATCTTTGGATTAATTTGCTGGGAAGCCCCCACTCCTGGGAAGATTAACTGACTTCAGTTTTCTCCCTGTAAATAATCTTTCTCACAGTAGAATAAAATGTTTATTTGGAAATGCCTTGTATCCCTTTCCAGACTGATGAGCAGCAACAAATATTTTTCTGAGGAAATGGGATGGTGTTTACACAAATCTGAATGTTTCAGACCAAACTACCAAAGGTTCCACTTTCAAATAGATGTGGTTGCACTTCCTGATAATCAAATAGTTAAGTGTACTTGATTGATAGCCCTTGGCTCAAATTACATTCTTTATTGCTATAGACTCAGTAAGGGTGTACTTACCCTTCACACAAGGCTCTTCAGGTTGGCTTAAGTTTGGTGTAGAATAAATTGTGACAAAGGCAAATCTGTTATGTGTCACTTACAGTTATATTTATCAACAAGTTAACCCGTGCATGATACTCATGCATTCTAGTCTAATCAAGCTACTTAAGGTGTTAAAAAGGTTCTTGTCATGCATTTGGGCCTAGCCCAGGCCTCCTCATGGGAAGAGCGTTACTTCCCGACGTAAGCGCCCTTTTTTAACGTGGTTTTGTCCACATGTCACCACCTCATCATTCTTCTCCATCACCTCATCCTTTACCTTCATCGCCACATCCTTAATCTCCATCGTCTTAATGTTCTAAAACCTCTCGATACACAACGTTTCTGCTAAACACCTTATCGCTGTGCTCAATCAGTCTTCCTTGAAGGGCAGTATTCATAACCTGCACTTTCACATCACTGCTTCTCCGTACTCGCGAAAATGCGACATACAATTGTCCATGACCAAACACAGGCTCTGGTAAATAAATACCCACACGGTCAAGAGTTTGAGCCCTCAACTCGTAAATTTAGCCTTTACTACCCCTCACACGGGGGGAAGGGGGAATGACTTCACTATTATAATTGTTTTGTCAAATAATGTCAGTATACCAAATTTCAGGTCATTTGGATGAGCCCTTTCTGAGAAAATAGTTTTTTCCACACACACACACACACACACACACACACACACACACATACACACGCCGCTAGGCTTATATATATTAGATTGGTTTAGAATCTTTGTCACAAGACTGTGTATGTCTATAATTCCACTCTGTAAGTCTCCTTGCAGGTTATAGGTTTATGTTTTATGGTTTAGTGTCATGTGTTTTTCAGGCGTTCTGTCCATGAAAAATATAAAAACAAAATAAATAGTAGAAATTGCAGAGAACCATAAATCGAATGACTTTCCTTTAGACAGTTCCACAAAAGAAATCAATTAAAAATAAAACTTAAACATACTAAACACTACCAGGTACAAAATGCCTCTCGATACACCATTTCAAGTTTAGCGTAACCTATCATTATGAATTGAAAATCCTATATAAACCATCTGCAGGTGAGGACAAACATAAATATTATGAATAATTATGAATCATTAATTTTCCTGATAAAAGCAAATAGATTGTAAATCACAAGTGCAGGAAATTGCAGCACAGCAGCTCTGTTGGTTACAGACACCAACAAAGGTAGTGTGCTAATCCTAAACTGAGCTATACAATTTATTTACTAAATTTTGAAGCATATTCAAATTAACTGAGATTCTGTGTTTTATGCTCATTACTATGCTGAAAGTGAGGATGCCATAAGCTACTTAGGGGTCTATACATCAAGCTAATTTTCCACTTAAAACTTTAACTTAAACAGCTGCTTCTGCATCTTTTAAATATATTTGCTATGCATTAACTGCCTAATGGAGGAGATTTCACAGAAATCTCCTCTGTTTAGGCTAATACCATGCAACATCGCAGTCCCCATAGATTAATATGGGGACTGTTATGTTCTGCAATACATAAAGCTTTGATAAGCTTTGCATTACGCAGACAGGTAACACCATCATCGTCATCATCCCCATTTATTTATATAGCGCCACTGATTCCACAACGCTGTACAGAGAACTCATTCACATCAGTCCCTGCCCCATTGGAGCTTACAGTCTAAATTCCCTAACATACACACACACAGACAGACTAGGGTCAATTTTTGATAGCAGTGGAGTGTGGGAGGAAACCGGAGCACCCGGAGGAAACCCACACAAACACGGGGAGAACATACAAACTCCACACAGATAAGGCCATGGTCGGGAATTTAACTCATGACCCCAGTGCTGTGAGGCAGAAGTGCTGACCACTTAGCCACTGTGCTACCCATCTCAGGAAAAAGTGTTTGCATTACATGGGAAGGGTCGCACTCGACCACCAGGGGACCAGGCTATCCGTTGGTAGGCACAGACCCTGATCGCTCCCCTCTTTGTTGGTGGGTGGAGCGGAAAACTTTAGAAAAAAAAAAAGAATACTCACCGCGGTGTCACTGACTCCTCTCTGCTCCGTTCGCACTGAATGTCGGGCGTGACGTCATCACACCCGACGTTCAGTGAGGAGCGCCGCAGAGAGGAGTTGGGAAGAAAGAAGCTGATAGAAAAGGTAAGTGAAGGAACGGAAGCAAAGGGAGGAACATGGCAGAGTGAAAGGGGAGCACGGCAGACTGAAAGGTGGACAGAGTGAAGGGGGAGCACGGCAGAGTGAAGGGGGAGCATGGCAGTGAGTTAAAAGGGGGAGCATTGCAGAGTGAAGGGGGAGCATAGCAGAGAGTGCAAAGGGGGAGCATGGCAGAGTGTGAAAAGGGGGGAGCGCAGACAGCATGGCAGAGTGTGAAAGGGGGACCAAAGCAGCATGGCAGAGTGTGAAAGGGGGGCCAAAGCAGCATGCAGAGTGTGAAAGGTGGACCAAAGCCACATGGCAGAGTATGAAGGGGGGTCAAAGCAGCATGGTACAGGGTGATGAAGGGGGGCCAAGAGAAGGGGGGGTCAAAAGCAACATGGAGGGTGCTGTGTGAACATAAGGAGGCACAGCATGGGGATGATGGGGCACAGTAATGTGTGTGATGGCACAGCGGGCTTGTGGCAATGTAATGTGTATGTGGCAGGTGGTGGCTAAATAATGGGTGCTATTTTGTTTGTAGGATGAAGGTGGGGCAATTTAATTTTATAGTGGGGACTACTAATTTAAATGGGGGCTTTTAATTGAATGTGGGGCTGAGTTTGAGGAGCATGAGGTCTATTTATTAAATGTGAATATGAATTATTTAATGGTAGTGACGGGAAATAGGTATATTTATGCAATTGTAAATGCTATTAATTTATTGCAGGGGCTGTCTGGAGAGAGGGAAATAGGTTTATTAAATGGGAAAACTATTACTTTAATTTTGGGGCTGGAGAAAGGCCTAAGTATTAATTGTGTGTCCTATTGATTTAACGCTGGGGCTGGTTGGAATTTTTTAAATGTACCCATTATTTTTTCCAAATAGGAGCCCCCAACATTCCAGGATCCAGACAAGCCACAACTAAAGAAACCAGCAGCCACATGTGGTAAAAGTGACAAGAACATGTAGGACAGTCTGTCAAATGTACTGAGCCTAGTGCAGACTTGGCTAACCTGTGGCACTCCAGGTGTTGTGAAACAACAAGTCCCAGCATACCCTTCCAGCAATAAGCTGCTTTATATTGGCAAAGCATGCTAGGGCTTGTAGTTTCCCAACACCTGGAGTGCCACAGGTTAGCCAAGCCTGGTCTAGTGGGACAATCCCGATTTATGGTGACTGTTCTAAAGGGCAGGTCAAGACTGTGTACTCTTTATATACACACTGCATTCTTTATATAGTACACAATGGTGCTAGCTGTCCTTCGTGGGCTGACCACTCCTGCTCTAGTGTCTGGTCTCACCTCTGTGATGGCTGGCCACCCCCTCTTGTGGGCTCCTAGCGTTGCAGTCCCCTGGTGGGCCCTTCAGGCCCCAGTCCGACACTGCACATTGGTCACTTCGCCTGGGCTCCCAGAGTAGCCCCATCATAGTGCATCTTAGTGATGTGCAGCAATGCACATTTAGCAGCAACATTTCTTATTATTATTATTATTATCATTTATTTGGTAGGCGCCACAAGGCTTCCGCAGTGCCGCACATAGTACAAACAGTAGACTATACAGGGTATAACAGTACAGAACAATAAACAAAAAGTACCAATACTTCAGAAACTCCAGGCAGGCTGATGCAATAAACATGGAGCAGAAGAACATTAAAGGAGACAGGAGGGAAGAGGGCCCTGCTCATGCGAGCTTACATCCTAAGGGAGGGTTAAACAGACCAGACACAAGATGCATTATGATGCATCTTATGATCTTATGATGCATAGACCCCTTAGAGAGATGGTTTCTCTGGCAGAATATAATAAATTACTTTTGGGTGGAAGTGCATAGTCCATGTCTTAAGAGGTGCCCAGACGATCTCTCAAATTCAGTGGTATTATAATGACATTGGCGAGAGAAAACGTGAGCTTGGACTTGGAGGCTTGCTGTCTATAATAATTCTTTTGGAGATGAGGGCTCGCCACTGGATTGTATATTAAAGAATTATGAGAAATTGTTGAAAGGTGGGGAACATGACTTTATCAATGACCAGGATTAATCCAACTTTGGTCTGCCCAACTTCTTTGCATGCTTTTAATGATCTCCAATTTAAGCCTCTCTTTTACCTTGATATAAAGCCAGCCATGCTGTGGATTCATGGAGCTATAATACCACGGCCTGTATAATATCTCAGTTGAATTATTGAAACAGCCTGTGTTTAATAAGTAACTAAACTCTTTCTTCCCTTTATTCCATCAGAGTCAATGAACACAAGTGTAGTTTTAATTTTTATTTATTATAGAGTCATACAATAATTAATCTGATTAAAATCACTTTATGAGTCTCATTGAAAAACATTGACATTAAGTTAGGACTTGAAGAGCAATATAATTCAGATATCATTTTTTTTGTATTGTAAATAATTCTATTAAAATAATAATTTTATTGTAATATTTCACGCTATTGTATATGAGCAGCATGGTGGCTTAGTTGTTAGCATTTCTTCCTCACATCGCTGATGTGTTGTGTTTGCGTGGATTTTCTCAGATTTCTCCCGACACTCCAAAAACATACTGATAGGTTAATTGACTGCTATCAAATTGATCCTGTCTGTCTGAATGTGTTAAGGAATTTAGACTGTAAGCTCTAATGGGAAAGGGATTGATGTGAGTGACAAATATGTTTTGTACAGCTCTTTAAAATTAAAGGATAATAATAATCTCCAACTGTCATCGGCACCCTTTGGTTCAAATCCAACATTCCACTGAATTTTAGCAGCAACTATTTTTTTTTTTTTCTGGGACCTATTCTGCTCTTTATTGGGTAACACTCTTCTACTATTGTTACTCATAATTCTCTTATTTTAACAATATACACTGTAAAGCTATTGTAATGACAAAAAGTAAAGCAAAATATAATATAACTGCAAATATGGTGTAAACTGATTAATGTTGTATGTCTATTTAGCCGACGGTTTTTTGTGTTCCACAAGTGTCTGAACCTCAGGTTAGTGCTAGGTTATGTACCATCATCTGTGAGAAAAGAATAAATCAAGTTACACGTGTTAGCAATATAGACAAAATTAATATTTACATAACGAGGAGCCCTTTAAAAAAACCAGAGAGCCTAAATGGGCAATCCTGTACGATGACGCTGTCTGAAGTTCTTGCTCTTTGCAGTTGTTTATCTATAAGCTGTCTCATTAGTGCTGTGTTTTCCTTTGGTTTCTTGGCTGTTATTGGCGTTACCATGGTACTGTGGTGACTAATTTTGTCCAACGTTCCTGTTTCGGTTGCATGCATTAGATATGTCCATAGAAACAAGCAGGCAGCTTTCGAAAGAAGCCAGAAGAGGCGAGCACAAATCAGACAGTCGAAGATCTGAATTTTAAAGTCATGATTGAAATGTTTTTTCTTATTAAGTATCTTCTAACAATTAAAAAGTTGATAAAAAATACAAATGTTGCAGCAGACAGTGAACTGCATTGCTTTACCTATGAAAACTTATTTTACTAGTTATGAAATTGATGTTACCATGTTTCTGAGACTTACAGGGATAGACACAGTTTATCTCTTTTGTTTCTGTGGGAGGGTTTCAATCGGGAAAGAAATGGCAAAAATAGGATGTTATGGGCTATATTGATGTTGTTAATTAAGGTGAAAAAATATCAAATTCTGTGGAGATGGAATAACTAGAGGAAATAGCAAAGCCATTGTTTAATACCAAAGGGTAGATTTTTCAAACCATCTAAAAAGGAAAAGTTGCCCATAACAATCAGTTATATTCTAGCTCTCATTTTCTGGTATATTCTAGAACAGTGGTGGGCTACAAGCAGTCCACAGGCCACCAGCGGCCCACCAAGCCGTCACTTACAGCAGGGGCTGGCTGGACTGGAGGGCAGTCCCATACTGGACAAACTGGGGCTGGGTCAGTGGGCTACCTGCATTTTTTTCCATTAAATGTTCCTAACAAGTTGTTGAACCGAATCTGTGCCCCCTCCAGCTGGCTGCTCCCGACCTTAATCTCTGTTTTGTTAAAGCAGAGCAGGGACAGCTGACTTCGGCATCACATGACCTCTTCCTCACAACACAGGGAGTTCATGCTGCATGATGGAGGAGGGAGTGCAGTATCCTCTGTGCAGCCCTCGAGAGGTAGCCCTTCACTGTTCTAGGAAATGATGTCTAGAATCTGATTGGTTGTTATGGGCAAGGCCTCCAGTTGTTCTTTTTTAGAAGGTTTGAGCAGACCTGGCACCCACATAAATTTTTAAGCTCTTGCGACCAGGGCCCTCTTCTCTCCTGTCCTCCTCCTCTTGTTGCCTATACTGCATGCTAGCTTTATTTTGTACTTCCTCCCTGGGCTCTATGCCCTCTGTCTCCACATCTCCCTAGTCTTTACATCTAAATCACTGGTTCTAATCCTGTTAGTTGCGCCCATGCTTCTGGGCACCGGTTCAGCTTGCTCTAATTCATTCCCCCAACTTTCCTCCCTTCCTTTTCTATTTATAAGGTTTTTGGGACACCCCTTGCACCGTTTTGCCCTCTATGGCTGTATGGCTATTCATAGCTGTGTTGTGAATAGTACTGCAATGTGTTTACTGTATTATCCTTTAATGCAGTGTAGACCCTTTGTGGCACCCTATAATTAAAGGATAATAATACACATTGAACAGATATCAAATAACATCTAAACACTTGTTACAATGTTAGACTTATATATCTTTAATTCACCTTTTTACATGTGTACATGAAGTTAGCCATATTCTGGAGAGGTATAAATGTACGAGAGTGGTAATGGAAGTGTGAACATACCATGTACTGGCAGGAACATGCTCACTGTGGTCCGTAAAAAAGTTTGTGACATCACAAAACTATAGGAGGTCTATAAGCGTATTTATAGGCATTTATGAAAAGAACAAATGTGGATTTGCAATGCCTGTTGTTATTCACAAATGCTCATGGTGTCCATGGTGGAAAGAGTCAAAGACCCTGCTTAGCACACCCCTTAAGGATCACATATGTCATTCATTTAAACTATACCTATTTTCTTTCAAACTACTAATTGGTTGAGCATAGTTTATGTTCTATATACAGTATATCATGAAAGTTCCTTCATCAGGACTGTCTTTAGTACATCTGTAAATGTTTTTTTGTTCCATGGGTATTTCTTCATATATGAATCAAATGTGCCTGTTTGGTACAAAAGTAATCCCACTAGTGGTAAACGATATCTGCTGATTCTAACACTTCCTAAAAACCCATAAAAAAGCCCAATCCTTTTACAGGGTGGAAAAAAGAGGTTCTGCAGCTACCTGCAAACTAGGAAACACCCCTATAAATGCACTCCCTCTATAGAAGGCACATGAATGGACATTTAGCAGGGCGCCACAATCCACCTAGCTCTTCCTATCAGTAGACGTGAAATTTTGCACCTCTCGAAAACACTGACACCTTGGTGCAGATACATGCTCTTCAGGTAAAAAGGTGCACATTTGTGCAGAAATGAGTATATAAAGCATAGATGCCTACTCTCCCATGATGTCCAGGAGACTCCCGAATATTTGAGAGTTCTCCTGGACTCCCAAGAGAACAGGGCAACCACCCACATCCTGGTCAATTCATTGGTGAAGTGGGTGGGGGCTAATCACATCCAATCGATTTGCATGGTCACTCCCCCAGGATGCAGCAGCTTTGAAGATCTCCCGGATGGGAGATCTCCAAAGTTGTCAAGTATGATATAAAGACAACAAAAGACTTATGCACAACAGAGGCATATTTGTGTAAAAATAGGCACTTGATGTCAATAAAACACATATATATGCTTGGTGGGTGGTGTAGGCTGTGCCCTCCTTCCCCAGATGCAGCATCCCCCCTCTCTTCAGAGACAGCCTGCCCTTTGGACATTCCGTCCCCCCCTGGCTGCTTCTTATATTACCAGGATGGGGGTGGGGTGTGGCATCTCCTGTTCCTCATACTGAGAGTTTATCGCTGGGCAGTGATATAATAGGACAGTGTCGTACTTCCATTGTATCACAGACATAAAGAAGCAGCAGCCGCCGGCAGCTTCACAGCTAAGAAGTTGCCAGCTGTTGACCATCCATGTCAGTGGCCATCACCCTTTATTATTTCTGAATGATCACATGAAATTAGTGTCACATGATCTTGAGCCCACCAGACAGTCCACACCAACAACTAATTTAATAAAGTGTAGTCATTCTATGACAATCCATGCAGAGAGAGAGGGGAAGTTTTTTGTTTTATTTTTAAAGCATAGAATGTGTGTTCTTAAACTGTACACTGCAGGTTTCAGGTTGTATAATGTTTGACTTTTCAAACTGCATGACAAGGTACACTTAAAACGTTTTTGCTCACGCTCTTTTGTGTATGTATATTGCGCATTGTTATTTTGTTTTCATAAATACATGGGCTCGAATCCAAAGTAAACTTTTTAGCCACTGATGTGAATTGGCATTAAGGTGTGCTATGGTTGGTGCCTCTGACATCAGTGCTGTGTAAATACAATATGCCTAAATGTGTGTTCTGTGACCTCTTCATACACAGATGGTGCTATACTATGTAAGCAAGAAATTACATTACATAATAACAGAATAGCCACAATATGACTCAAACATGGAAACAGAACTGAAAATGACTGTCTTATATTTGTATTAAACATTCCCATCAGCCACATCCCGAAATTTATTTTAACCACTATGTTAGCAAACATGTATTTTTTTGATGAACACGCTTGATTCTCATAAGAGTTCTGCTTTTCTTTACACCATTTAAACCTATTATTATTATTATTATTATTATTATTAATTTTTATTTATAAGGCGCCACTCAGTGTCCGTAGCGCCGTACAGGGACAAACAAGTACAATACAAGGTGGGGCGGCACGGTACAGTAAACAATAAGCACAGTAACTCAGTAAGCTCAAAGCACAGCTAGAGAGAGGGGGGAGGGAAGACCAGCAGGCGCCGGAACCCAAGAGGATGACGGGGAGACCCCCAGAGGGGTGGGGGGAAAGGTAGCTGGAGAGCAGAGTTAAAGGTGCAGGAAACAGGAGGAGAGATGGCCCTGCTCAAGGGAGCATACAATCTAAGCGTATCAACTCTTCTTTGCTTCTCTACACCAATGACTAAAGATGCTATCAAATTTTGAACCACTTTAAAATTTGATAGAATTTCACAGGTTCGACGGCCTCGAACATGTTCAGGATACAATCACAATCTCAGATTTGTGACTCCAGTTTACTGATTGTGTTCAGTATTCATAGTTCACCATTCATGCTTGAGTTTCACTGATCACATTTGAGATTTGTATCCCAGTATATACAACAGCGCCTGATAAGTTTATCCTTTTTAGATTGTCTACGAACACAGTAGTAATGTACATATTTGGGACAAAATGTGTTTGCCCAACTAGATAATGTTGTATGTGGCTTATAGTTACTAAATGAAGTTTAAACCAAGCTGGATAACAATTGTGAATTTAAAAGCATACTTGCCAACTCTCCCGATATGTCCGGTAGACTCCCGCATTTTGCGAGAGTCTCCCGGACTCCCGGGCGAGTGTGGCAAAATCCCGGATCTGCCCACTGGAAGTGGGCAGAATTAGGTCACAAACGCCGCGATCACCAGGAATCGCTGCGTTCGGCCCCGCCCCCAGCTGTCAAATGACGCGTTTTGCGTCATGACGTCACGGGGGCGGGTCCAAAATGACACGGATTTTGGAGGCCCGCCCCCCATGATGTCCACCTCCCCCGCAGCCTCCCGGATACCAACATTGTAAAGTTGGTAAGTATGTTTTAAAGTATATAACAACCAAGATATGCGGTGGTGTACCAAGTCTGCCACAAAAACACTCATGCACAAAGTATACAATTATAAAATGTTTATTCTAACATATAAAAAACCATAATAGGTACAACAAATGTGGGCTAATTTGTGGGCCACATTTGTTGTACCTATTATGGTTTTTTATATGTTAGAATAAACATTTTATAATTGTATACTTTGTGCATGAGTGTTTTTGTGGCAGACTTGGTACACCACCGCATATCTTGGTTGTTATATATTTCTATTTTTGGGGTGCAGATCCCCAGCGTTGGTACCGGGCCTGAGCAGTCATTTCAGTGCCGGACTAAGTTATATTTTGTTGATGTTTTAAAGTATATACCACAGTGCCTGATAGGTTTTTCCTTTTTAGAGTTTCATTGAATAAGGGTAGTGGCCCTTTGACACAAAATTGGACAGCAATTGTTTAGTTGAAGCACCTATAGAAGTTGTTCTGTTAATTTTACAGTACCGTGTTCGCAGTTCGCCATTCAAGGTTCACCATTCGCATTTGAGCAATGAAAAATTACCAAATTATTCACATTCACCTCCATTATACATATGTAAACAGGCTGGAACACTGTTGAAATGACTCAAACATGTTCAACTTTCAATTTCCTTAGCCGGGTCTAGCCTACAATTTGAGAAAATCCAAAGAATTTGTTAATTTTGCCACCACAAATTTTAATCTTATGTCTCCACCTTCAACTGTCTCTCCTCCTTCTAATCATAACACACCACATGAAACTGCACGATAAATGCCCCACCTTTTTAAGATTGTAAGCTCACTTTGTCAGGGCCATCTTTACCTTCTTTTTCATGTCACTGTACGTAATTTGTATCATATAAAAAAGGATAAAAATAATAACTGACGCTTGAGCCAAAACTATGTGGAATCCCTTCATTTCCGTATGCTCTGTGTCCATCATGTACTCATGCATTTAAATTTTTTTCCTTTTTTTTTGTCCACTACCTATGTGTCTGTCTAGTTGTATAAAGATTAAAAATTGTACGAAATTACATTTTCTGAGACTAAGGAATCCAATCCTGGGAAAATTTACAGCAGCTCTAATGTAAAGGATAGAAATTATTATTAGACGGAAAGCTACAGTAACACAATATTTATCATTGTTTAACATATTACTTATCAGTTTATTTAGATATATCATGGTAGAAAAGGTGATATACAAACACAGAGTACATCTAATCATTGCACAAATATGCACAATACTGTACATTCCCCAGTGCTAGTCACAGAGATGGAGCTTCCTCCTAGGTTTACTTGTAGTCACAGCGGAGCAAAATATTAAGTGTGAACGTGCATCATGGGAGATGCAGAAAAATGATGCATGCTGCAAAATGCGACACAGCTGGGAACAAAAAAAGTACAAACATGCGATCCCATGTTAGACATAAGCCAATTGCACAACTGAACATAGTTTTTCAAAACACATACATATTATAAAACCTATGGATCTAGTTTTGGCTGACTGTTTTCATCCAGAATATCTAAACAATCATTTACCCCTATGACAACCTCTTCATGTTAGATGGATAGTTATTGATCCAGAAGTTATGAATACCTGTTTGGATGAGAAGGCGGGCAAGTGGTGTGGTATCAATTTTCGTCAGTGACAATGTCGACAAAATTTATAACGACTAAAAAATACAGCTTAGTATAAAAGCGACCAGGTGAAAATAGCGACTTACTATATAAAAAGTCTCTGTTTCAATGTGTAAGTGATTAAAGCAGCCAGAAATACTGCCTATCTGTTAGATGGTAAGTCACTATTTTCAACTTGTCGCTTTTATAGTAATCATTATTTTTTAGTCGTTCTAACATTGTGAGTGCTGCAGAAATGACTACCACCGATGGCAAGTTCATCAAACGAGGTTACTAAATATGCTCAAAAGTTTTGGACTGGCTTGAATTTTGAAGATCCTGAACATGTTTGCGGTACAATCTACAGGCTGCAGTTCATCATTCTTCAATCGTTCAAGGTTTTTGTTCTCCTATGGCGTTTGCTGTTAGAAGTTCAAATACACCATTCCCATTAAAGTTAGTGTCTTTAAGACAAAATTGCCATTCACAAAAAAAGTTAAAAATGTATCAATTGAAAAGCAAATGTGTTTGGACATGCATAAACTTGTTAGATCATGGCTCAAACATTGTTAAACCTGTATGATGTTCTCAAATATTTGACTTGATCAAAAATCCTAGAAATAATGGCAAATTTTCAAATTTTTGTATGGATTTGTCAACAATTTCAAGAATCCATCCGTGGCCGGTTCGAGCATCTCTATTTGTTATCCTGAAGATATTGTCGGTAAGCATCTTGAATCAACGAATTCAAAAATTAGGGATACATTGTTAACTAAACAATCTAATGTTATTAAAAGTAGGGTGTGACAGGATGGACCACCTATACCACCCTGTCTGTTGTTGCTGGAAATCGGCTGGGCTTACTTTGCCACCGTCCCCTTTCGTTATTCTGAATACGCCCCTCCTGCTGCAGTAGGAAGAGCCTGTTGCCACCACTGGGCACCTTTATGGCGCCCAGAACCATGTTTCTTCTGGGTAACTGTCACTGCTGCGGTACCCCTTTGCCGGTGTACCTGGGCTGGTACTCCGGACCTCTTACTATGGATCAGGGTTGCTGTGGATGGATCCACCCTGGCCTATCACACTGACCAGAGCTGCAGGGTAGCAGGCAGAGCGGTGGTACCGGAAAAGCTGGATCCAACCTCAGAAACAGCAGGAGAACGGATTAGATTTAGGGTCTAATCTGCAAATCACAGGATTACAGCAATATTGAAGATGTTTTCAAGCAGGTATTTGAAGTGATATTTATTTGCTCTCACACTAGTTGAAGGTACCAGGTGATCAGGTCAGATGGAACATCAGAATGATACATCCCCGTGTATAAGACAGTGCTTTTTATAGTAATTTGGACACAGGCTATTTTTAGAATCAGGATGCAGTGTGTTTACACAAACATGGATTTACCTGCATTGCAAAGCTAACAATATTTACACTTATCTGTGAAATTCTAGAAATGCTGTGATGTCCTGCATCTTATTTTTACACTCAGGAAATATAGCAAGTGAAAAGGTCCAATTCGCATGAATACTTTCTTCAGACAGTCACAGAATACACATTCCCAAAGAAATATACAAACCCCAAACAAGTAATTTCCCCACATCACGATACACAAAGACTTTCTAAACAAAGGCTCATTGTATCAGATATATACATCAGAAATAAGGCATTTCCTTTAGCAAGGTTAAAACAGAAAAAGCAAAGTTTCTACCCTGGTCTCAGAAATAGTGATTTCCTATATCAAAATATACACAATATCCAAAAAAAAGGGCATTGGCAATTATATAAATAAGCGCCCTGCGCTATTTCCTTTATATAAATTTATGCCATAAGTTATTTATAAGTGATCCAGTCACATAGAGATTTATCCAATTTGTTGCAAGGTATAACACAGTGTCCAATACAATTCAGAAGACTATTATGTGGAATTGGAGATTTATGGAGAGTGATCCTTATTTTCCAACAAGCTTTAGAAACCTGTCTCTGTTCTTTGACACAATGGGGCATGTTGGCAAGTGGGTAAGGAGGTAAAGATTTTTTTGTCTGAAAGACAAAACGGGATTTGTCGCTGGTTAAGTTGTACTTTTTGTAATTCAGCTACAAAAGGGGAAATGTTTCATAACCCTGAGTCAGGAAACTATTTCACCATACAGGGTTTTATTCATATGCAACTCAGCATTTGTTGTATATTTGCTGAGTTGTCCATATGACAAGATTTACAATGGCAAAACCATTACACCTAAGAAAATTAACACCCTGAATATTAACATTGTATCAAAGATCTACTTAAATAATCTATTAACTTCCCTGTAGCAAAGCAGTTATAGCAAATGAGACACGATGAGCATGGGACTAGATTTACTAAAGCTTCTAAAATGGAAAAGTAGAGATGTTGCTCACAGCAACCAATCAGATTCTAGCTATAATTTTATAGCTATAATTTTCTTGAATGTACCAGATGAATGATAGCTAGAATTTAATTGGTTGCTATTGGCAACACCCCCACTTTTCATTTTTAGAAGCTTTAGTAAATCTACCCCATGGTGTTAATCATTTACAGTAACCATCATTGATTCCATACCTCTATTGAAAGAAGGAATGTTTTTGGTTATTTAAAGTGAACAGTTGAACCCTGAAGAGTATGAATGAGTATAATGAATTACAGGCATTTCTTTGAAACTATGGGAGTAATTCGGTTGCCAGCCAATTAAATTAAGTATAGAAATCTCTGCTCATAGTCCCTCACAGAGATATTAGTAAAAACTCTGATGTAATATGTGGCCGTGGACTGTTCCGGAAACACATCACGGCACCTCACTGCCAAATGATTTACCACTATATGTTTAGATCATGTGAGATTTATGATGAAACTTTTAATTTCTATAAAAAACAAGGATAATATGTGGTTCTTTCAATTGCCTCTTATCTTCGATCTATCCTCAATCTGTGTAAATCTTCATGGCATATTCTTGTTATGGGAATATAGTTTATGGACTAATAGCATTCTATTATAATATGTACTATAATTTTTAATCACATTATTTTTAAGGTTTTGGTTGTTGTTGTAAAATAGACATGTTTGTCTATATAAAAGTGACTTTTTTCACTGGTCTTGAATTTTATCTAATACCCCATTCATACTGCACCAAAATCCCGGGTTTTTGCCGGGGCGAGCTCAAACGACCCGGGTCTTGGTGCAGTATGAATGGTACAAGTCCAAAATCCCGGGTCTAAAAACCCGAGTCTTCAACCCGGGATTTATCAAGGGGTAATTCCCGGGTCGGACCCGGGTTGCCTGCACTATGAATGGTGCAACCCGGGTTTTTCAACCCGGGTTGCACAGAAAACATGCTGATTGGCTGTCTGCCTGTCTCTGGAGGATGATGTCATCGTTGGAAGCCCGTGGAAGATTGTAGAAGCTTTTTAGGAGAGATGGTGGATGGTGTACTCAACATGAAGCTGAAGCAGAAACGTTTTTTTGGGGAGAAAATTGCTTTTATTATTTCACAAATACAGTGTTTATTTACAGCAATTAGGACACACTGGATGGAGGAAGAGGTGCGTGAGCTGCTGAATGTCAGAGGGGAGGAAGAAATTAGAAGGCAAGTGACTGGGACTGTGAAGGATGCCACAGTGTACTACAACATTGCCAAAATACTCACACAACGTGGCATAAAGAGGACACAGCAACAAGTCCTGAACAAATTGAAGTCCCTGAAGAAGCAGTACACTAAAGTCCGATCCCACAACAGGCACAAAAGTGGCGCTGAAAGAATGGACTGGCCCTTTTATGACCAATGCAATATGGTCTTTGGACATTCTCCTCTGACAAATCCAATTGCACTGTCATCTTCTAGCAATGTGGATGCGGCTATACCAACACCACCAGAGAGTACACAGACAAGCGAGGCCGCAACGATAATAATAGAAGATTCTATTGAAGACACCCCAGAACTGGAGTGCTCTGCCACAACAGATGACACCAACATTTCTTGGGACGAACTGAACGATTCACAGCCATTCCCTGCTGCGCAAGTCGTTACAGATACTTCGCAAGAAACGCAGCCAGAACCAGTGCCGGTGTCAAAGTCTACGCCAGGTCCCAGTTTACGCTCCAACAGTAAGTATCTTTAATAATCTCACATAATAACCAACTATATATACATACATATATATCTACATAATTGAAAAAAAAAAATGAACTGTATAAACAAAAGTGCCAAAAACAGAGAACTATATCAACAGAAATGCAAGCCAAATACCAATAAATATATCTACATAACTTTAAAAAAAAAAAAAAATGTTTGAACATAACTGGCAAAAAAAGAGAAGTATATCAACATAAATGCAAACCAAATACCAATATATCTACATAACTTAAAAAAGAGAACTATATCAACAAAAAGCCCAAAAGACAAATATAATACACTCCAAAGTATTAAAACATTAACACGCATATGTTGCAGTGCAAAACTACTGGGCAAGAGGGAGGAGGCCTCAAGCACATATCAGCTTACAACACTGCTTTTTTGTTCTGCCACATTATATATTCTAATGTATGTTTTACTGTGTTTTTTTCTACGTACAGTTTACAACGTTCCTAAAAAACGCAAAAGGCCCAACAAAATGGAGAAAGCAACTAAAACAATGACAACTGTCATGATGGATCAACTGCGGGAGATGGACAGCACCATGAGGGAACACGAGAATACACAACTGCAGCGTTTAATGGACAATGAGCGGGAACTGCAGGACTCTTTCTTCATGCAAATCATGAACATGCAGGAACGCGTGTTACGCGAAAATCGTGAGTGTATGATGGGATTCATGGACAGACTCCTCTCACGGGTGCAGGCACCTCCTTCAAGTCCTTATTATTATGACGGACATTATCCTATGTACCAGCGGGAGCAACCCATGTTAGGCAACAATAACCCTCCAAACCCGGTACAGAATACACAACATGCTCAACCTATGGGTAACCCCAACATAGAATACCCACTGGGTAACCAAACCACTCCACAACCAGAAATGCCACAATATAGGCAATTGTAATAATCATGTTTTATGGTCAAATGTTTCACTGTTAATTGTTATCATGTATGTTACGTGTGATCTGGAATCACACCGTTAGCTTCACATATAACGTGAAAAGCAAATTTGCACTTACTGTTTGGGCAAATTTGTGTCTTCTGTTTACTACTTGTGTATATATTTATTTATTTTTTACATGCAAGTAAGCACTTTTATATTGTGTTATTTTATATTTTTGTGAAGAGACATATGAGGAAATATCAACAAATATAGAAACTTATTCCGGCAATAAAAATGATTGCTCAGACGAGGTACCAACGCTGGGGATCTGCACCCCAAAAAAGTATAAGTATAAACACCCAAGGTAAGTGATGGAATACCAGGTCTGCCACAAAGCACTCATGCACGGTATATACAATAGAAAGGTATATTTATTAAAACATTCTAAAATCCACATTAAAATGGTAAACACAATATAACCATATGTTGGAGATATCAGTGCCAATTAGAACATATGACAAAGTAGATGCACCTACACGATGTTCAAGTCATCAAGAAAATATATATTGGTATATAACCAGTCCAGCAACTTCTGCAACCACTTCTCTCAAAGGTCCCAATGATCGTGGAGCCGCAGTGTGGAGCTATAAACAGTGTGTTATTGGAGGATATCTTGCATAGATGGTAACAGGATTCCAAATGAGACTTTGATATACCTTTACTATACCATTTGGAATCCTGTTACCATCTATGCAAGATATCCTCCAATAACACACTGTTTATAGCTCCACACTGCGGCTCCACGATCATTGGGACCTTTGTCTCCATGCAGCATAGACCATATAGCGCTACATACAAATAAGAGAAGTGGTTGCAGAAGTTGCTGGACTGGTTATATACCAATATATATTTTCTTGATGATTTGAACATCGTGTAGGTGCATCTACTTTGTCATATGTTCTAATTGGCACTGATATCTCCAACATATGGTTATATTGTGTTTACCATTTTAATGTGGATTTTAGAATGTTTTAATAAATATACCTTTCTATTGTATATACTGTGCATGAGTGCTTTGTGGCAGACCTGGTATTCCATCGCTTACCTTGGGTGTTTATATGAGGAAATATGTACAAAACAAAATAGAATATGTGAAATAAACATCTGTTTTTACTTTTACATTTGTGTGGTACATTCAAACAAGTGAGGACAAATTGGCAGTGAGGGTGGTCCTAATAAGTTCAGCAGAGGTATTGGTGCGCTCTCCTTCAAAAGTACTGGAGTCCACTGACAGCACTGGCATTTCAGATTCCTGCACATTCCACTCAGGTAGAAATTGCTCTTTTTGTATTTCGCAAATGTTATGTAAAATACAACAAGCAGCAACCACGTGGGGCACAAGCTTGGTGTGAATGTCAATGCGCTTCAATAGACAGCGCCAACGTCCTTTCAAGCGCCCAAAAGCATTTTCCACCACCATCCGAGCCGAGCTGAGGGTATGTGTAAACCGGATCTGTTCCTGAGACAGGTGATGTTGCTGAGTGAACCCCTTCATCAGCCAGCGCCTCAAAGGGTAAGCAGCATCCCCAATGATGTGTACCGGTATCTCCACACCATCAACAAACGTAGATTTCTGTAAATAAAAACATGCAGTTTCACGTCACCATGTTAAAAATATTGGTCACATAACGCAGTACACTTGGTACTATATGGTGAAAATGCATTTTGCAAGTGTTACATCTATATATAAAAAGGGGCAGTAAATACATACAATATTGATAACAAATATATAAGCTTCAATTACAAATACATCATACAACATTACACCTATATTTACCTCTCTAGGGAACAGCCAGCCATCTTGTCGTTCCTCAGCAATTTGGTAAAGGTCTGAATTTGCTAGAACTCTGGCGTCATGGGAACGTCCAGGCCAGCCGATGAAAACATCGGTGAAACTGACATAAAAAAATACATATAGCAATGTTTTATAATACGCATTACACATGGCACAGTCACATAAAAAAAACCATAAAAAATGCTTACCAATAGTTGTGGTCAACCACAGCCTGCAGAATGATGGAATGCCAGCCTTTGCGGTTGTAGTAATCCGCATGGTTGTCTGTGGGGGCAATGATGGGGATGTGTGTCCTGTCTATGGCTCCAGCACACTGTGGAAACCCACGCTTCAGGAATCCTGCAATTGTATCATCCAGGCGCTGACCTTGCGGTAAGGAGATGAAGCGATGATACAGGGCTTCCAGCAATGCCGTGGTGACTTCATGCACTAGAGTGCACACCGTGGATATCCCCACTCCAAACAAGCATGAGATTGTCCGGTATTCTCCAGGGGTAGCATACCACCATAACACAATAGAAAGGCACCTACATGGTGGAATAGGTTTCCCAAAGTTAGTGGCCTTCCTGGAAAGTGCTGGGGTAATAAGGTCCAGCACATAGTTAAATGTCCCACGTGACATTCTGAAGTGTTGACTGCTGTTCCTCAAACGCTTCCACAGTAGACCAGAAAGCTTCTCCGGGGCTACGCTCTCTGGCACGCATGGTTCGGTTACTGGCAGCACTGAATCTCAAAATTGAGGCAATGCTGGCCCTGAGAAAAGCTCTCCTCCTGCGCATATACAGACACAGAGTTTTCTTCTGTTGTGCCATAAACTTTGCCTTCCTCCTCCTGAACTGGGACTGTGCAAGAGTGCACAGTGTCAGCAGCTGCAGCAAACTCTCATTTGCTGCATAAAACAGCAAAAACACACTAGTAAACATGAACTCTGGACTACACAAAAGTGAGTCGTCGGCCATGATGAAAAGTAATGTGGTAAACAATCACCACCCACTTTTGCATCATCTTTATGCGTCAACAAACCAGTCACCTTTCAATGACATCACCTTTTTTCAGCCAATGAAAACTGCTCTGATGATGACTCCCACAAATTGCCAAGGCACAGACTTGTGCAGTATGAATGGGGTCAACCCGGGAAATTCCCAGGTCCGAGGTGCAGTATAAATGGTGTTTCTGAGCTGGGACGCTCCGAGCCCCGGCAAAAACCCGGCTTGAAAAACCCGGGATATTGCCGGGGCGGCAGTATGAAAGTGGTATTAATCAAGCAATAGTTAGAATACAATTTGTGACCTGCTGATATGATTTACTACATATGCTTACCTAAAGGGGGTTTATGAAGTAATGACATTGGTAAAATAATGAAGAAAAGCTTGACTTTATGTAGTCAATATGTTAGTCTTGATGCTCCATGCACTAATTTTAGATCTTAAGATCATTGTGTTTATAATGTATAATGTTTTTATAATTGACTATTTAAAATTTTTGTTTTTTTGAGTGACATTAAAAGTAAAAGATCCTAAACAAGTTTCTTGACTAGGGGTACAAAGACAGGAAGAGTTGCCAAACACGCAGTTTTTAATTGCAGATGAGAAAGACTTGAGCTGTGCAGTGCATATAAAAGGAAAAGTTCTCTCGAATGCAAACTGATCACAAGGATATGTCTTTAATCCGCCGGACATAGGGCCAATTCTGTGATTTGCTTTATGTAAGCTCCTATCCTCATACACATTCCTAACAGAATATTCATCATGCTAATTAAAGCCACAAGCTGTTCATTTGGAAGCCAATCCCTGGGGCATGAAATGTCTGCACAAATCAAGCATTATAAACACAAGCCCCTCAGCTTGTTCTGTTGTGTGTCTGCTGCTCATGCCACTCCTGGCATTCATCTAAGGATTACTAGATCTAACAACACATGTAGTGTGTGATTGTCACATGCTGCTCATATGGTGTTGCATGGGCTGTTTGAACATTATATTTCATGCCAAGTCACTGCTTTTTGCTGTAAGAAAAATGTAAAGTAACATTAATATTGGCTGGCCGGCGTACACTGTTATACATTAATTTCCCCTACTCTGAGTTAAATTTCAGTATGATGGTGACAAAGCTGGAGTAAGATCTGTAACTAGAGGTGATTTTCTGGGGGGTCATGCAAGATTACCAGTGTGCAGAAATGCCCAAAGTCAGGCTTTGTAGGTAATTATGTATGAAGTGACCCACTTTCTTTAAATTAGAAATATATCCCATTGACATTCATTATATATACAATATTGACAAGATAACCTAGCATTATTCAGCTGTCCAGCAATACTGGCCCTCGGTGGTAAGAGTTAACTTACCGCTTCACCAGGCCAATGTCCATAGTTGTACAGGTACTTGGGCCATTATTTTAAAAAACCTAAATAAAGTATTAATATACATAGTGCAATAACAAGACCGATTGCCAGTGACACATGCTGCCCTTTCCTGAATAGTTCACACAATCTTTACCACCCACCTATTATTCACAGTAAAAAATAATGGAGAAGAAGAAGTTGAGTAAATTGGTACGAGCATGTCTAATTTCAGACAAATAGGGCCTGATTCATTAAGGAAAGTTAAGCAAAAGAAAGCAAGTAAGGTAAAACCATGTTGCAATGGAGGGGGAGGTAAATTTAAAATGTGGGGACAGATTTATATTTGGGGTAGAGCATATCCTAGATCAATTTTAAATTTCAGTGTACAGATAAGCTATCAAGTATTTGTGTGCTACATGAAAAAACAGCCAGTATTTATCTTGTGTGCAAAATAATAAACTCATTTGCACCCTTTGCATTGCAACATGGTTTTGTCAAGAAAGCTTGAGTAAGAAAACGTACTCAATTTTTTGCTTAACTTTCCTTAATGTATCAGGCCCATAATGCCTAGGTTAGCATAAACCCCTAAATAATGTTTGGCATCTCCAGCAGTGTTACCAACTCATCCTATTAATAAGGAACACATATGAATACAACAGGTTCTGTTTTTGGCTGACTGGGTTCAGAAAAGATGGTGAGATGACTTAAAGTTAAAGTTGTCATCAGGGGTTTCAATGGGTAAGCAGATTAGGAAGCCTGGGTGATCGTTTGTGTAAGATGGGGAACGCAATAATTCATAGCGTCAAGTCTCTCTTCTGCTCCTTGCTATGAGGAAGAGATGCTGAAAGCAGTCATTATTATCTAAAGACTGAAGAAACCATCTAGCTGTATGCTAGATATTACTAACAGAGCAGGGATGCAGTGGAAAATAAGTACATCATGAGGATAGCAGATGGGTGGTGAGGTCTACTAGCCATCAGGAATTGGAGATCTGCTACTCATCAGAGATTGGAGTTCTCTTATATGCTGGGCAGTACGGTGAAGATAGGTTAAGTGGCTCCTGATAAGAATAAACCTAATGTGTGTGTGTGTGGGGGGAACATAGATTGTAAGCTCCACTGGGGCAGGGACTGATGTGCATGGTTAAATATTCTCTGCAAAACACTTTGTAATAAGTGCTATATACATAAATATACTATACACCATATTGGAGGTTTGCTATATACTAACCAACATATGAAAAGCCTGATTTATATTCTGGTCATCAGATTTGAGGTCTGATTTACATACTAGTCATACTAGTCACTTGCATTGTACAATATCCACCAAGATCAAAATCCACATTAACACCGCTGAACAGCTTTAGTAACATCAGAAGGTATAACCAACAGGTTATGGGACCAGCACCGTGTGTTAAAGTAAATGCTTAACACGTAAAGAACGATAATGAAGTGCAAGAGAATAAAAGTAAGCTTTTTATTTTGGAAGAATAGTCCTTTATTCACAACACAAAGAAAAATGCACAGCACAGGCACCAGTATTAACTTTACTAAATTAAAAGGTTCTGAAAATTATGCAACGTAGAAATTTGCAATGTAAATGCAATTAATGCGGGAGAAGTTGTGGAAAGTCACAGTAGATCCAGGCGCCAATCCAAATGCTGATGAGGTGAATAGAGCCATGGGCACCGTTGGCTTAGCTGTAGAACAACACGTGTATTCTATTATAAATTATAAAGATTCAGCAAATGAAATGTGGACTGCTCTGGAAAATGCGCATGAGGACAAAGGTCTGATGAGAAGGATAAACTTGAGGCGTACACTCTATGGGACTAAATTAAGTACTTGTGAGAGCATGGATGAGAACATAGACAAAATGCCATCCCAGCAATTGGCATCTGTGGGAGCACAGGTGGACGACGAGGAAGTCGCAATGGCGATACTGCAGAATCTCACACCAGAGTATGATTATCTTGTAATAGCTTCAATGATACCAAGTAAATGACAGCAATTGTGAGAGCTAAGCTGCTGCAGTTCAAACAGAGAATTCCGGTTGAGGCAAAAGCTGAGAGTACCGCTCTACTCACAAAAGGTGCTAAGTCCAAAAAGCCCAAGTTTAAATCATCATCGTCATCACCATTTATTTATATAGAGCCACTAATTCCGCAGCGCTGTACAGAGAACTCATTCACATCAGTCCCTGCCCCATTGGAGCTTACAGTCTAAATTTCCTAACACACACACACACACACAGACAGAGAGAGAGAGAGAGACTAGGGTCAATTTAGATAGCAGCCAATCAACCTACTAGTATGTTTTTGGAGTGTGGGAGGAAACCAGAGCACCCGGAGGAAACCCACGCAAACACGGGGAGAACATACAAACTCCACACAGATAAGGTCGGGAATTGAACTCATGACTGTTAGGAACTCCCTAGCCAGCACAATAAAACTCGGAGTCTACTCCGAAAGCCTGGTGTTTGCAGGAGCCCCTAGTGGTGGGGACAGACTTGGCCGCAGGCTGACAGAGGGTCGAGAATCATATACCAGCTAAGGAGAACCTAGGAGTGGAGTGATTGGCGGACAGCAGCGTGGGGTTCAGGCAGAGTAAACCAAGGTCAGAGGTCACAAGCACAGGTTCGGAATCCAGGGACAAGCGAAAGGTCAGGGGCACTGGCGGAGGAGCAGAATCCGGTTTTCAGGCAAATGGTCAGGGTCAGAAGCGTAGGTTCAAGGTCCAGGAACAAGCGAGGGTCATACACGGGAAGTCAGTCACAGGTATTAACACCAAGCAGAGAGAGAACAAGCAGGCAGCAGAACTGTGAACAGGACGCTATAACCGGCAGTGAGGCTCTGATCTCACTGCCTTAAATAGCACTAGGAGCCAATCAGGACAGAGGAGGGTAGGGCTGAGAATCAGCCTCAGGAGGCAGCTAATTAATTACTAGCTAGAACTAGCATAGGAAATAACATAACCAGGAAGCATGTATAAAAATAAAAGTGAACCAGTTTAAATCATATAGGAGCTCCCCCTGGTGTTGGAGGATGTCCCTATACCCTCCTACATCTACGCCACAAGGATAATAACAGAGCACAGAATCTAAAGCACACGCTCGGCTGCTAGTTCATGCCAGGATGTGGCATACAGCCGCGGCTCGTGACAATGACCCCAGTGCTGTGAGGCAGAAGTGCTAACCACTGAGCCACCGTGCTGCCCAAATGCTTCATATGTCATAAGATGGAGCACAAGGCACCTGAATGCAGACTAAAAGTTTCAAGTGGTGTGCAACAGAAGAAGCGTGAAAAACCTAATGAGTCAGCATTGAATGTAGCAAATAGTCATAAGAAAGACTGCTGGTATATGGACTCGTGGGCCACAAAACATTTCAGCTGCAATCAGGATTTGTTCAGTTCGTTGAAACCATGTGATCCAGTTACAGTCAAAAAATTGGTGGAAAGGTTCTTACTGCAACAAAAGTGGGACTATGACAGTTTGCCTAAATATAAAAGGTGAAACCATCATCACAAATATCCAAGACGTCTTGTATGTACCAGAGTTGGGAGCCAACCTTATCGCTATAAGCATCCTTGAGAGAAAAGGTTGCGAGGTCAAATTCGCAGAGGGCAAATGTGTGGTTAAAAACCAGAATGGTACTGTAATTGCAACAGCAAACAGGTGTAACAGCTTTATGTCCAAGATACCAAAGAATGTCATGCGATGGCGGCTTCAGACAACAGTAATTCAATAGAGCTGTGGCATAGGATATTGGGTCAACTGGGATATGACAATGTCCAGAAGCTCGTTGATGGGTCAGTGACAGGCATCACTGTGAGAAGTTCGGATAGACCGACATGCGAGAGCTGCATAAAGGGTAGGCAAACTTGTTGCCCCTTACCAAAGTCAGCAACCAGAGCTGAAGCACCCCTAGCTCTAGTGCATACGGATGTGTGTGGTCCAATGGAGGTGAAATCAGTCAGTGGCTACAGATATTTTCTGACACTCATTGATGACCCAACTAGAATGTCACATGTCTACTTCATAAGAGCTTAGAGTGAAGTCGTAGAAGAAATTGCAAAATACAAGAGTCTTGCAGAGACTCAAACGGGTCTGAAACTAAAAGTCTTGAGATTCGACAATGGCAGAGAATACGACAATGGGACTTTAGCTGAATTATTAAGAAAATATGGCATACAGAACCAACTAATAATTGCCTACACACCAGAACAGAACGGTGTGAGTGAACGAGCTAACAGAACAATTGTTGAACGAGCATGGACTATGTTGAATGACACAGGTCTGAAGAAAAAGTTTGGGGCGGAAGCAGGGTCCACTGCAGTCTACCTTAAAAACCAAGCACCCACAGTAGCTGTTAAAGGTAAAACAACACTGGAGGCGTGGTCCGGTACGAAGCCAAGCGTCAACCGTCTTTGCATGTTCGATTGCAAGGCGTATGCACATATTCCTAAAGAAAAGCGACGTAACTTAGATTCCAAATCAGTGGCATGTATCATGCTCGGGTACTGTCAACAGAGTAAAGGATACAGACTTTGGGACATTTACAACAAACGTCTTATCAAATCCAGAGATGTGGTGTTTCACGAAAACACGCCACCTAGTGGAGTAGTGGAACAACAAGAAAAGTTAGTGAAACTGTATAGTGACTGGCAGCAGAAAGCGTGTCAGAAAATGTAATTGTGAATATCCAATCGGAAAACAGAAGTTCTACGAGGAGTAACAAAGATATTCCCCCTAGGAGATATATAGCGAGGAGTACACTAATCTAGCCTTTTGTGAACGGCAAAACATTGAAGAGGCAAAATCAATCGACGACTGGGAACAATGGAAAACGGCCATTGATACAGAGTTGACAGCTCTGGATGACAGTCATACATGGACTGTAGTTGACAGGCTGAGTAACCGAAAAATGGTCAGGAACAAGTGGGCCTTTTGTAAGAAAGTGAATGCGGTCGGTACCATCGCGCACTATAAAGCCCGCCTTGTTGCCAAGGGCTACACACAAAAGTCCGAGATCAATTACGGAGTGATCTTCTCGCCTGTTGCCAGATACAGCACCCTAAGGTTAGTGATTGTCATCTCCACTATCCATGATTTGTTGCTTGACTTTGACTCTGTATTCTTGAATGGAGAATTGCTAGAAGAGATTTACACGGAGCCACCTGAACACTACAACGAGGGTGTCTACCAAGAAGGTAAAATCTGCCTCCTAAAGAAGTCACATTATGGACTTAAGCAAAGTGATTGATGTAGGTACATAAAACTTGATGCTGTACTGCTAGACATGGACTTTAATAGTTCAGACATTGATCATTGTCTGTATCACAAAACCCTAGAGGAAAAGATGTTCTTCGCAGTTGTGTACGTTGATGATCTGTTGCTAGCAGGCCAAGAGAAACACATCACCAGTACCAAACACCCGTTAAAACAGAAATTCAAATTAATGAATCTAGGTCCTGCAAACAAGCTGTTAGGCATGAGGATTGTACAAAATTTGAATGATGGAACTGTGTTAATTGATCAACAGACATACTTTGAAAATATACATACCAAGTATGGAATGTTTGACGCAAAACCTGTTAATACTCCTGTGGATAAAAGCTTAAAAATGACAAAGGAAATGTCACCAACAAGCAGTGAAAAGATAGAGGAAATGAGCAAAATCCCTTACAGAAATGCTGTTGGAAGCTTAATGTTTAAAGTATTAAGACTCAACCAGACGTCACATACGATGTTAATTGTGTGAGTCAATCTACAATCAATCTTCAGAAAAGACATTGGACTAAAATCAAAAGAATTTCAAGAATTGATGACTTTCAATGTTTATTAACCCTTGCTTTCTTTGATTTCTTGTAACAGGAAAAAGACACTTTATTGAAAAATGTAATGTTTGATAAAGTCATATTTGTCTACTCTCCCTGAATTTCCGGGAGGCTCCCCAATTTCAGGGAGGAGATTATGCAACCCTCCTGAATTCTAAAAAATGCCAAAATTCACGGCATTGAATATTGGGGGTGGGGCTTAATCACATCATTAAGCCCCGCCCTGCTATTCAATGCGGTGAATTTAGGCATTTTATAGTGGGGGCGTGGCTATGGTGACGCAAAGACGTCACCACACCATCTCCTACCCCTGTCACGGAGGACAGAGTCACAAAGTCTCTATGGATAAAGTCAAATTGTTTTTCTTTGTGACAGGACATTGATAAGCGAGGGGCGGTATTAGTGTGTAGGAGCGCTTTCGCTCCATCTCCTATTCGTTTCCATGGTTACGCTGCTTTCCCCGGTGGTCTAGGAGGCAACAGGAAGTCTGCAGGACTAAAATGTCAGATTTTCGCTACTGCGCATGCCCAGAGCTCGGAAACCGGAAGTTCGGCTTTTCGCACCTACACTTCCATTAAGGCACTGATGGGGACATTCATAGCTATAGGAGCTGCGTGCCGCACATAATATAAAGCCCTAAAACCCATCATATGGTGACCAGAGTCTCCCTAGACTATAAATAGGAGAGTCTGTGCCCACACTATTAAGATCATGTACGGCTATGCAGCATACAAAGAGTCCTGGTTGCAACTACACATCTATATGTATTAGGGATGAGCGCGCTCGGATTTCTGAAATCCGAGCCCACCCGAACGTTGCGGATCCGAGTCGGATCCGAGACAGATCCGGGTATTGGCGCTAAATTCAAAAGTGAAACTGAGGCTCTGACTCATAATCCCGTTGTCGGATCTCGCGATACTCGGATCCTATAAATTCCCCGCTAGTCGCCGCCATCTTCACTCGGGCATTGATCATCAGGGTAGAGGGAGGGTGTGTTAGGTGGTCCTCTGTGCTGTTTAGTTCTGTGCTGTTTAGTTCTGTGCTGTTTAGTTCTGTGCTGTTTAGTTCTGTGCTGTTTAGTTCTGTGCTGTGCTGTGCTGTGCTGTGCTGTGCTGTGCTGTGCTGTGTTCTGCAGTATCAGTCCAGTGGTGCTGTGTGCTGTGCTCTGTCCTTCTGAGGTCAGTGGTGCTGCTGGGTCCTGTGCTGTGTCCTGTTCAGTCCAGTGGTGCTGTGTCCTGTGCTCTGTGCTTCTAAGGGCATAGTTATTTCCCCAATATTCCCCTGTGTTTAAAAAAATAAAAAAAAGTTTTTTTAAAAAATACCAAAAACTACTTTAATATTTTTTAATTACCACAAAATTTTCACAACCAATCCTGCAGTATAAGCCCATTGGTACTGCAATATTACCAAGTTCACACATTCAGCAGTAAAAGTCCAGTGGTACTGCAATATTACAAAGTTTACACATTCTGCAGTATCAGTCCAGTGGTGCTGTGTCCTGTGCTCTGTCCTGCTGAGTTCCGTAGTGCTGCTGGGTCCTGTGCCGTGTCCTGTTCAGTCCAGTGGTGCTGTGTCCTGTGCTCTGTGCTTCTAAGGGCATAGTTATTTCCCCATTATTCCCAAGTTTTTAAAAAATAAAAAAAAAGTAAAAAAAAATAAAAAATTTAAAAAAAAAAAAAATATATAATAATTATAACCAAATTTGCAAAACCAATCCAGCATTATAAGTCCATTGGTACTGCAATATTACCAAGTTCACACATTCTGCAGTATCAGTCCAGTGGTGCTGTGTCCTGTGCTCTGTCCTGCTGAGTTCCGTAGTGCTGCTGGGTCCTGTGCCGTGTCCTGTTCAGTCCAGTGGTGCTGTGTCCTGTGCTCTGTGCTTCTAAGGGCATAGTTATTTCCCCATTATTCCCAAGTTTTTAAAAAATAAAAAAAAAGTAAAAAAAAATAAAAAATTTAAAAAAAAATAAAAAATATAATAATTATAACCAAATTTGCAAAACCAATCCAGCATTATAAGTCCATTGGTACTGCAATATTACCAAGTTCACACATTCTGCAGTATCAGTCCAGTGGTGCTGTGTCCTGTGCTCTGTCCTGCTGAGTTCCGTAGTGCTGCTGGGTCCTGTGCCGTGTCCTGTTCAGTCCAGTGGTGCTGTGTCCTGTGCTCTGTGCTTCTAAGGGCATAGTTATTTCCCCACTATTCCCAAGTTTTTTAAAAATAAGAAAAAAGTAAAAAAAAATAAAAAATTTAAAAAAAAAAATAAAAAATAATAATTATAACCAAATTTGCAAAACCAATCCAGCAGTATAAGTCCATTGGTACTGCAATATTACCAAGTTCACACATTCTGCAGTATCTTGTGCTACATATAATGGAGACCAAAAATTTGGAGGATAAAGTAGGGAAAGATCAAGACCCACTTCCTCCTAATGCTGAAGCTGCTGCCACTAGTCATGACATAGACGATGAAATGCCATCAACGTCGTCTTCCAAGCCCGATGCCCAATCTCGTAGTACCGGGCATGTAAAATCCAAAAAGCCCAAGTTAAGAAAAAGTAGCAAAAAGAGAAACTTAAAATCATCTGAGGAGAAACGTAAAGTTGCCAATATGCCATTTACGACACGGAGTGGCAAGGAACGGCTTAGGCCCTGGCCCGTGTTCATGACTAGTGGTTCAGCTTCACCCACGGATCTTAGCCCTCCTCCTCCTCCCCCCCCCTACAAAAAATTAAAGAGAGTGATGCTGTCAGCAACAAAACAGCAAACAACTCTGCCTTCTAAAGAGAAATTATCACAAATCCCCAAGGCGAGTCCAAGGGTGTTGGTGGTTGTCAAGCCTGACCTTCCCATCACTGTACGGGAAGAGGTGGCTCGGGAGGAGGCTATTGATTATGTAGCTGGCGCTGTGGAGGAACTTGATGATGAGGATGGTGATGTGGTTATTGTAAATGAGGCACCAGGGGGGGAAACAGCTGATGTCCATGGGATGAAAAAGCCCATCGTCATGCCTGGTCAGAAGACCAAAAAATGCACCTCTTCGGTCTGGAGTTATTTTTATCCAAATCCAGACAACCAATGTATGGCAATATGTAGCTTATGTAAAGCTCAAATAAGCAGGGGTAAGGATCTTGCCCACCTAGGAACATCCTCCCTTATACATCACCTGAATAACCTTCATAGTTCAGTGGTTAGTTCAGGAACTGGGGCTAGGACCCTCATCGGTACAGGGACACCTAAATCCCGTGGTCCAGTTGGATACACACCAGCAACACCCTCCTCGTCAACTTCCTCCACAATCTCCATCAGATTCAGTCCTGCAGCCCAAGTCAGCAGCCAGACTGAGTCCTCCTCAATACGGGATTCATCCGAGGAATCCTGCAGCGGTACGCCTACTACTGCCACTGCTGCTGTTGCTGCTGTTAGTCGGTCATCTTCCCAGAGGGGAAGTCGTAAGACCGCTAAGTCTTTCACCAAACAATTGACCGTCCAACAGTCGTTTGCCATGACCACCAAATACGATAGTAGTCACCCTATTGCAAAGCGTATAACTGCGGCTGTAACTGCAATGTTGGTGTTAGACGTGCGCCCGGTGTCCGCCATCAGTGGAGTGGGATTTAGAGGGTTGATGGAGGTATTGTGTCCCCGGTACCAAATCCCCTCGAGATTCCACTTCACTAGGCAGGCGATACCAAAAATGTACAGAGAAGTACGATCAAGTGTCCTCAGTGCTCTTAAAAATGCGGTTGTACCCACTGTCCACTTAACCACGGACATGTGGAGAAGTGGTTCTGGGCAAACGAAGGACTATATGACTGTGACAGCCCACTGGGTAGATGCATCCCCTTCCGCAGCAACAGCAACAGCTGCATCAGTAGCACCATCTACAAAATGGCTGCTCATGCAAAGGCAGGCAACATTGTGCATTACAGGCTTTAATAAGAGGCACAACGCTGACAACATATTAGAGAAAATGAGGGAAATTATCTCCCAGTGGCTTACCCCACTTAGACTCTCATGGGGATTTGTGGTGTCAGACAATGCCAGTAACATTGTGCGGGCATTAAATATGGGCAATTTCCAGCACGTCCCATGTTTTGCCCACACCATTAATTTGGTGGTGCCGCATTACCTCAAGAGTGACAGGGGTGTGCAGGAGATGCTTGCGGTGGCCCGCAAAATTGCTGGACACTTTCGGCATTCAGCCAGTGCCTACCGCAGACTAGAGGCACATCAAAAAAGCTTGAACCTGCCCTGCCATCACCTCAAACAAGAGGTTGTGACGCGCTGGAACTCCACCCTCTATATGCTGCAGAGGATGGAGGAGCAGCAAAAGGCCATTCAGGCCTACACAGCCACCTACGACATAGGCAAAGGAGTGGGGATGCGCCTGAGTCAAGCGCAGTGGAGACTGATTTCCGTGTTGTGCAAGGTTCTGCAGCCATTTGAACTTGCCACACGAGAAGTCAGTTCCGACACTGCCAGCTTGAGTCAGGTCATTCCCCTGATCAGGCTGTTGCAGAAGCAGCTGGAGAAAGTGAGGGAGGAGCTGGTAAGCCATTGCGATTACAGCAAGCATGTAGCTCTTGTGGATGTAGCCCTTCGTACGCTTTGCCAGGATCCGAGGGTGGTCACTCTTTTAAAGTCAGAGGAATACATTCTGGCCACCGTGCTCGATCCTCGGTTTAAAGCGTATGTTGTGTCTCTGTTTCCGGCGGACACAAATCTACAGCGGTGCAAAGACCTGCTGGTCAGGAGATTGTCCTCTGAAGAGGACCGTGACATGCCAACAGCTCCACCCTCATTTTCTTCCACATCTATGGCTGCGAGGAAAAAGCTCAGTTTTCCCAAAAGAGGCACTGGCGGGGATGCTGATAACATCTGGTCCGGACTGAAGGAACTGCCAACCATTGCAGACATGTCTACTCTCGCTGCATTGGATGCTGTGACAATAGAAAAAATTGTGGATGATTACTTTGCTGACACCATCCAAGTAGACATGTCAGACAGTCCATATTGTTACTGGCAGGAAAAAAAGGCAGTTTGGAAGCCCCTGTACAAACTGGCTCTATTTTACCTGAGTTGTCCCCCCTCCAGTGTGTACTCGGAAAGAGTTTTTAGTGCAGCGGGGAACCTGGTCAGTGAGCGGCGAAGGAGGTTGCTTCCTCACAATGTTGAAAAAATGATGTTTATAAAAATGAATAATCAATTCCTCAATGAAGTACAGCACTGCCCTCCAGATACTACAGAGGGACCTGTGGTTGTGGAGTCCAGCGGGGACGAATTGATAATGTGTGATGAGGAGGAAGTAGACACTGTAGGGGGAGAGGAATCAGAGGTTGAGGATGAGGACGACATCTTGCCTCAGTAGAGCCTGTTTAGTCTGTACAGGGAGAGATGAATAGCTTTTTTGGTGTGGGGGCCCAAACAAACCAATCATTTCAGTCAAAGTTGTTTGGTAGGCCCTGTCGCTGAAATGATTGGTTTGTTAAAGTGTGCATGTCCTATTTCAACAACATACCTCTCAACTGCAGCTCATCCCTCCTCTGCGGGGATAATGTCTCCTGTGCTCTGACACGTCACTCTGTGTACTCTCAGCCTCAGGATCTGACACTACAGCTACCATGCCTCTTGTAGCAGCCCTCACTCCAGGGCCTCTTCCATGTGCAGTGTCCCCCTCTCTCTTGGGTTCACTATAGTGGCATGGAGTTCTCCCCCTCATCCAGGGCACACATTCCTTGCCCTGGCTCAGTCACCACGCTCAGACTTCCAGGCAATGCTGGGGGAGCCTGGGAGCTTCCACCCCAGGTCCCCAGCTACAACTCTCCTCTCCTGTGTCTTCTCTCTCTTTCTGACACTTTAAAGATCGTGCCTTTAAATGAAAAAGTCAGTCTTCATTGCACGACTATGTGCAAGTGCAACAGGGACATTTTTTTGGGTTTACAAAGTCAAACAATAACACTTCGACCCTGTCTGTCTGGGGTCTCTCAATGACGAATTGTCTGTAGCATGTTTGGAGGAGGTATTGTGGCCCCGGTATCAAATTGGGTACCGGGGCCACCCCACTATGCAGTCCAGATACTTGTTTGGTGGAATTCCGACACGTGGAGGGTTTTTTAATTATATTGTGGCCTCGGTACCAAATTGTGTACCGGGGCCACCACACTACGCAGTCAAGATACTTGTTTGGTGGAATTCAGACCAGTTGAGGGTTTTATTATTATATTGTGTGGACCACTCTATCTATACCACACTACAACTCTATACCACTCTATTTCCTACTTTAATTCTATTTAATTCTATTTCCTACTTTAATTCTATTACTAATTAATTACCATAAAGAGGAACAAAAAAAACCAATTTTACCAAAAGTATAATATGACTTAGACTTACAAACACTACACTTGAAAGATGGTGCCTTTAAATGAAAAAGTCAGTCTTCATTGCACGACTATGTGCAACAGGGACAGTTTTTTGGTTTACAAAGTCAAGCAATAACACTTGGACCCTGTCTGTCTTTAACATACTTGATGGGATCTCAATGACGAATTGTCTGTAGCATGTTTGGAGGAGGTATTGTGGCCCCGGTATCAAATTGGGTACCGGGGCCACCCCACTATGCAGTCCAGATACTTGTTTGGTGGAATTCCGACACGTGGAGGGTTTTTTAATTATATTGTGGCTTCGGTACCAAATTGTGTACCGGGGCCACCACACTACGCAGTCAAGATACTTGTTTGGTGGAATTCAGACCAGTTGAGGGTTTTATTATTATATTGTGTGGACCACTCTATCTATACCACACTACAACTCTATACCACTCTATTTCCTACTTTAATTCTATTTAATTCTATTTCCTACTTTAATTCTATTACTAATTAATTACCATAAAGAGGAACAAAAAAAACCAATTTTACCAAAAGTATAATATGACTTAGACTTACAAACACTACACTTTAAAGATCGTGCCTTTAAATGAAAAAGTCAGTCTTCATTGCACGACTATGTGCAACAGGGACATTTTTTTGGGTTTACAAAGTCAAACAATAACACTTCGACCCTGTCTGTCTGGGGTCTCTCAATGACGAATTGTCTGTAGCATGTTTGGAGGAGGTATTGTGGCCCCGGTATCAAATTGGGTACCGGGGCCACCCCACTATGCAGTCCAGATACTTGTTTGGTGGAATTCCGACACGTGGAGGGTTTTTTAATTATATTGTGGCCTCGGTACCAAATTGTGTACCGGGGCCACCACACTACGCAGTCAAGATACTTGTTTGGTGGAATTCAGACCAGTTGAGGGTTTTATTATTATATTGTGTGGACCACTCTATCTATACCACACTACAACTCTATACCACTCTATTTCCTACTTTAATTCTATTTAATTCTATTTCCTACTTTAATTCTATTACTAATTAATTACCATAAAGAGGAACAAAAAAAACCAATTTTACCAAAAGTATAATATGACTTAGACTTACAAACACTACACTTTAAAGATCGTGCCTTTAAATGAAAAAGTCAGTCTTCATTGCACGACTATGTGCAACAGGGACATTTTTTTGGGTTTACAAAGTCAAACAATAACACTTCGACCCTGTCTGTCTGGGGTCTCTCAATGACGAATTGTCTGTAGCATGTTTGGAGGAGGTATTGTGGCCCCGGTATCAAATTGGGTACCGGGGCCACCCCACTATGCAGTCCAGATACTTGTTTGGTGGAATTCCGACACGTGGAGGGTTTTTTAATTATATTGTGGCCTCGGTACCAAATTGTGTACCGGGGCCACCACACTACGCAGTCAAGATACTTGTTTGGTGGAATTCAGACCAGTTGAGGGTTTTATTATTATATTGTGTGGACCACTCTATCTATACCACACTACAACTCTATACCACTCTATTTCCTACTTTAATTCTATTTAATTCTATTTCCTACTTTAATTCTATTACTAATTAATTACCATAAAGAGGAACAAAAAAACCAATTTTACCAAAAGTATAATATGACTTAGACTTACAAACACTACACTTTAAAGATCGTGCCTTTAAATGAAAAAGTCAGTCTTCATTGCACGACTATGTGCAACAGGGACATTTTTTTGGGTTTACAAAGTCAAACAATAACACTTCGACCCTGTCTGTCTGGGGTCTCTCAATGACGAATTGTCTGTAGCATGTTTGGAGGAGGTATTGTGGCCCCGGTATCAAATTGGGTACCGGGGCCACCCCACTATGCAGTCCAGATACTTGTTTGGTGGAATTCCGACACGTGGAGGGTTTTTTAATTATATTGTGGCCTCGGTACCAAATTGTGTACCGGGGCCACCACACTACGCAGTCAAGATAGATAGATGCGTATTGCGTATCATAGATAAAGTACATTCAGTGGTGTGGGGCAAATTGAAAAATATTCCAAATGCACTGACATTATCAAAAACAAGAGGTTGTCACACGCTAAAACTCCAACATGTATATGATGGAGAGGATGGAGGAGCAGCCGTATGTGTAGTGTAATGCAGATCTGTTGAAGGTTTTTTATATATTTTATTGTGGTGCCCAGTGCCCACTCCTCTACGCAGTCCAGATACATTTATTGGTGCGAATCATAAAAGTTCAGGGTTTTTAAGATATTGTGGTGACCCACTCCTCTACGCAGTCCAGGTACAATTATTGGTGCGAATCATAAAAGTTCAGGGTTTTTAAGATATTGTGGTGACCCACTCCTCTACGCAGTCCAGGTACAATTATTGGTGCGAATCATAAAAGTTCAGGGTTTTTAAGATATTGTGGTGACCCACTCCTCTACGCAGTCCAGGTACAATTATTGGTGCGAATCATAAAAGTTCAGGGTTTTTAAGATATTGTGGTGACCCACTCCTCTACGCAGTCCAGGTACAATTATTGGTGCGAATCATAAAAGTTCAGGGTTTTTAAGATATTGTGGTGACCCACTCCTCTACGCAGTCCAGGTACAATTATTGGTGCGAATCATAAAAGTTCAGGGTTTTTAATATATATTGTGGTGACCCACTCCTCTACGCAGTCCAGAAAGATACCTTGTTGCAACGTTTTGGACTAATAACTATATTGTGAGGTGTTCAGAATACACTGTAAATTAGTGGAAATGCTTGTTATTGAATGTTATTGAGGTTAATAATAGCCTAGGAGTGAAAATAAGCCCAAAAACTTGATTTTTAAACTTTTTATGTTTTTTTCAAAAAAAATCCGAATCCAATACCTTAAATCCGAACCGAGACCTTTCGTCAAGTGTTTTGCGAGACAAATCCGAACCTCAAAAATAACGAAAATCCGGATCCAAAACACAAAACACGAGACCTCAAAAGTCGCCGGTGCACATCCCTAATATGTATATATAAGAGTGTATTACAAGCCTCCATCATATCTGCATAAGAGTGCGTCTGCATACCAGCATACATACAAGTGTGTACTGTTTAACTGTAGTGACTGAATACTGCTGTACTACAAGCAACTGTGAGTAACTGCATTCATCTGTTGTTAACATCTTTAAATAAACAGCAACCTGTTTAAGTTACAAAAGCGTTGTGGCTTAACATCCACATTAACACCACTGAACACCTTTAGTAACATCAGAAGGTATAACCAAAAGAGATTCCCAGTTTCCGCGTTTTCTCAAGGCGCAATGTATAGCTGCCGGATATCAGAAGTGTAGGACATACTGAATATATGAATGATGGTGAGTCTGTATTTCCTCAATATCGCCCTTATAGTAATCAGGCTTTTTAAGTCAGTCTAACAGCGTTATTGTTATTAACTGAGTACCACTAATGTTATTCTACCTGTGGTCTAGTGGGGACTGGAAGTAGGGCAGAGTCCGACTGTCCGCATAGCGCTACTGTGCATACAATAACTGGAAGATTGGGTTTGCACCTTTTTACTGAGAAAGAGGCAGCATTGCTAGCTACATCTCCGTATCACTCTCTAATATATATAAAAGTGACAGGAGGCACCAATATAGTATAAGAGATCTGTTCCTGATGGCCACCAAAATTATATATTCTTCATGGACGTGAAGTATCCCCAAAATGCTTATACCATCTGCATATGTATGTATAGTATAGTGTTGAGAATATAACCTGCATAAGACTGTTCTTTACCTGATTGCTGCAGCCATAGTCACCTGTGAGTACCTGCATATACCATTTGCTACAAGTTCTAACAATTTGGTTAAGTTTAAAGCTTGTGTGACTTAACAGGCATATCCAACACTGCAGAAACCTTCTACAGACATCACAATGGTGATGTCTGTAAAAGTTTTCAACAGTTTATCACTGTTTATCATAGGCTTATATAAAAAAAACTCTAAACATAATCTTGTAGTTATAAAAATTCCCAAAGGAAATCTTATATATGACCCAAAAACCATTGAAAAATAATTTCATGCCTATTAGTCTAAGGTATATAATTTACCACAACATTCTGAAACACTCACAGTCCTTCTAGAAGAACAAATTAAAAATCTATTAAAGAAAATCGATCTCCCACATATTTCTCATCCAACAACCACAAATTGCAATGCAGAGAGTACTATAGATGAAAATGTAGAAGTAATTAAAAATAAATAAATTGGTAAATGACCAGGACCAGATTGTTTTTCAGCTGCATACTATAAAAAATTCTGACAAATTGGCTCCCTCTTCTCTTTATTCAATTCAATTCTTAAAGATTAATCTTTTCGTAATGCTATGATTGAAGCTCGTATAGTAGTTATCCATAAGGAAGGAAAAGACCCATATAATTGTGCAGTCCCACAATGAAATAAAACTCTATGCTAATCGTTTAAATAAGGTACTTTCCACTCATATACATCATGATCACGTTGGGTCTATTCCTGGTAGTTACGCCAGGGACAATACTAGAAGAGGAATTGATCTGATCCAGATTATAAAAAAGAATAGATCTCCAGCAATTATTTAACACCAAGAAGGCCTTTGGTAGAATCTCTTGTGACACGGTACTGCAATAGATAAATAAATAAATAAATAAATAAATAAATAAGTACATTTTTTGATACTCATGTGGAATCTCCTGGAAATTTGTGCTAGAGACTCTTAAAAAAATTTGGTCTATTTGGAGAATTTTTAATAGGTATATAAGCACTCTACACCTCATCCACAGCTAAACTATTAATTAACGGCTCTTCCTCAAACTTACTAAACATACATAATGGTACTAGACAAGACTGCCCATTATCTCCCCTAACTTTTGCCATAGTGATAGAACCCCTGGCTGCCATGATTAGAGCATCAAATGATATAAAAGGGGTGGAGGTGTGAGAGACTAATTATAAAATCTCACTTTTACCGATGACACCAGTGGCGCACGCAAGGGGGGTTTCTGAGTCTCTAGAAACCCCCCCCCCCTGCGCTAACTAAGTGGCCACTGTTCTATACAGCAGCCGCGGCGCTGTCAAAGAAGCGTCCACGGCGGTGCTGTATTGTATACAGCACCGCGGCTGCTGTATAGGACAGCACTGGCGAAACGGAGCTGCTGGAAACCCCCCCCCCCCCCCCCGACAATCCTCCGTGCGCCGCTGGCCACTCTCCTAACCCTCACACAACCAAGAATAACTCTTGTTAATCTCTGTCAACTTATTAAAGACTATAGTAAAGTCTTAGGATACAAAACCAATTTCACAAAATCAAAGGATCTAATGCTTCAATTCCTGCTCAAGATAAATTATATCTGACCTCATCGCTTAATCTGAAATGGCAACCTAGAAAAATAAAATATTTGGGCATCTTTATCACTTCATCATATGACACTCTATATCAAGAGAATTTCCCTCCTCTTTTAAAAAAAAATTGTAAAAGATCTCATCATGGGACTCTTTGATTTTTTTGTGGCTTGGCAGGATCATAGCCATTAAAATAAACATAGCCCAAAAACTATTATACTGTTTTCAAACTCTCCCGATTTCAGTTACATATTCAATTCTCAAAGATTTACAAAACAAATTTCTCAACATTTATGTGAAAAGAAGACCCCTGAGAATAAGTAAAATGATTCTCAAAAATCAATTAAAGCAAATGGAAGAGATTTTCCTGATGCTAAACTATATAAATAGGCCTTAAACTTAATGCAGATTGTTGCAACAATTACCCTCCCATGGGTAGACATAGAAAACTAATTTCTTAGCTTTAACTCCTCTTTCATCTCACTGACTTTGCCTCCTTTTTCATTTCCAAAATGGAGGCTATCAGACATAAAATCTCCTCTTCCCATCCCATCATTTTTCTGCTACCCCTACTACTCTACCCTTCTCTCCCTCTAGTTACCACCGCTTATGCTCTTTCCACCCCACTACAGGTGATGACGTCCATTCTCTTATATTATCCTCTTCACCCTCAAACTACCCCCTGGATTCCATCCTTTCTTACTTCCTTTGTTCCCTCTCCCCCACTGCCTGCTCCCACCTAGCTCACCTGTTCAACACCTGTTCAATCTGTCCCTCTCCACTGGAATTTTCCCATCATCCTTCAAACAAGCTCTTGTTTCACCCATTGTTGACCCCACCTCACTAACTACCGCCCCATTTCTCATCTCCCATTTGCCTCGAAAATACTTGAGCAGCTTGTCTACAGCTTGTTACTTCTCTGACAACTCCAACTGGCTTCTGCCACCTCCACACCACAGAAATTACCTTGACCAAAATCTTCTCTCAGCCAAATCCATGGGCCATTTCTCGCTGCTTATTCTCCTGGACCTCTCTGTGGCCTCTGACACCATGGATCACCCTTTCCCACTCCACACCTCAGTTGGTATTTCTGACACCGTTATTGCATGGTTCACCCTCTACCTCACCAACCACTCCTTCTTTGTTTCTACCTCTGATCCCCCCCCCCATCCATCCTTCTCATTGAAGTCCCACAGGGGTCTGTCCTTGGTCCTCTGATTATTTCTCTTTACACCTCCTTGCTGGGTAAATTCATCAGTTCCTTCGACCTCCAGTACCATCTCTATGCAGTCGACACTCCCATTATGGAGCCACCAGTTGCCATCTCCTCCTGGATGTCCTTATGCTTTCTCAAACTTAATATGGCCAAAACTGAACTCATTGTCTTCAGTCCATCAAGAGTGTCCTCCCCTCCTTATCTCTCTATCACTGTTGAAAACACCACTATCTCCTCTGTTCATCAACTCCGCTGCTTGGGTGTCATTCTTGACGCCTCACTCTCCTTCGTCCCTCACACTAAATCTTTTTGCCCAATCTTGTCGCTTTCAGCTCCCAAGACCCTTCCTCTCCCAGGATGCTAACAAAACTTTTATCCAGTCACTGATCATTTCTCGCCTTGACTACTGCAACCTTCTCCTTACTCACCTCCCCTGCTCCCATCTTGCTTCTCTTTGATCAATACTTAATGATGCAGGTAGACTTATCTTTCACTGCTCCACATCTCTGCTAAAGTTTACATTGGCTCATATTCCCCTACAGAATCCTGCTCAAACTCCTCACCCTCATGTACAAGTCCCTCTCCAACTCCACTGCTCCCTACATCTCAAAACTCATCATCATACATACTCCCTCCCGCCCTCTCTAGTAGGCCAATGACGCTTGCCTTTCCTCCCCTCTGGTAACCAAATCTCACTTCTTATTCAAGATTTCTCCTGTGCTGCCCTCCACCTTTGTATCTCCTAGCCTGTTTAGCTTCAAATGGTCACATGTTTAGAAAAGCCTACCTGTCTTCCACTTACCCATTTCACGAAATAGTATACCTCACCCTCTTTCATCCACCATCTCTCCCACTCTTGCTTCTTGCTCTCAGATCACCTTACATTGGCTCACTGCTCATGTGTTAACCATTTGTCTGCCCCTTTACCTTTAGATTGTAAGCTCTAGTGAGCAAGGTCCTCTTCTCTATTGTTCTCATTACCTATAACTGTTGCTCACCAGCTACACTACATACCTCCTCCTTGGGCTGTCTGCCCATTGACTCCACTCCTCCATTGTCTTTGCACCTCTTTCAATTGCTCTAAACCTGTTAGTGGAGCCCACACTAATGGGCACAGGTTTCAGCCTGCACTGAATATACCCCTTGCAAACCAGTAGCTTTGTTAAGAGTTGTAGTGTTATATGTTTACTGTATTGTACAGTGATACAATGTACTGTCTGTTGTTTTCCCTCTGTATGGCGTTTCGGACCTCATGTGACACCCTATTAATAAAGACTAATAATAAAAAAAAAATGCATCTAAATTCACTTCATAAATTTGCTTATAAAATATGGGACTCCTGCTTTTTTAACTTCAATCTTTCGTCGCCCATTACACTTATATGGGATAATCCATTGAAATTACACAAGGGGTGGAATTTAATCCCGCCAGAGTAATGCCGCACTAAACCTATTAATGGTAATACGTTCATTTTAACCCTGCATTCTGCTAGCGGCTCAGGGAGCCGCAAGCAAAAAAACGCTGTTGAAATGACCATATTAATGGTAATTGCGCGCACTATTACCGTAATATTGGTATTAGTGCGCAGGCAGCGTTACTGTCAGCAGTAACGCGGCCAATTCAATTCCCCCCATGAACTCTGTAAACCTTGGATCTTAAATGAAATAAATGATATAGCTCATCTGTCTGAAAATGAACATTACATTTCTTTAACAATATTTAGCAAAAATATCCATTATTAAATCCAACACTTTTTCAATACTTTTAGATTAGAAATGTTGTCACTTCACTTTTTCTAAATATATCTTTCGTAAAATTACAGTCTTTGAATCATTTTGTCTACAAACGAAAAGGTATGATCTCCTCGATATATAGTATTCTCGTTGACAAATTGTCAGTTATCCATAGAAGACATGATTTGGAATGGGAATCTGATTTTTGCAATCCTCCTGAAGAGAACTACTGGAAACTGATTAGAGAAAGAATCACCCAAGCTTCTATTTTGACCACTATCAAGAAGACAGCATACAAAATATATTATCGAAGGTGTTTAACTACTGACAAACTCCATAAGATGTGATTATGTCTGGAATTTTGCATTAATGGAAAATAATTACAACTTGCCAACATGACAAACCTGACCATTCCATTCGAGTCTGGTTCCCTTGGCTTTACAACGTAGAATAACTTCTATAATCTCCTTCCTTATAATACTTATCTACTACATGAATCCAATAAGACTATATTGGATATTACTTAACTCAATAGGCTTCTTAGTAAGTTTTATTAATTCCATTTGATATTACACTTATTCACCTGTAGACCCCCCCTTCCCTCCTGTTCCTCCTCTACCTTTCCTGCATCATAATTAAACAATATTACTTTACATTATGATTAATTTTTCCTTTGAAACATGTAAATGATCAACTTATGTTTAAAATATTTATTGAAATAATAGACAAAAGAATATATTTGTTTATTACCTTAAAATGAAAAAGTAATATTATTATTATTATTATTCATGTTTGTTAAAGATAAAAAGTTTTAAAAGTAAAGACATGAACTTTACTTTACTCGCTTTTAGCAGAGCATGTTCTCACCTCTTCCCTGCAGCATAGTGTACTTACTAAGAATTAAAGCACATGCACACAAAAATGAAATTGACTCAAAGTAAAGCGAACATGAGTCTGAAAGTGTATTTACAGCATACTTGCCTAATCTCCCAGAATGTCTGGGAGACTCCCGAATTTTGGATAGTTTTTCCGGACCCCCAGGAGAGCAGGCCTTTCTCCCACATCCAGACCACTTCCTAGTGACGTGGGCAGGTCAGGGGCCTCAATTAAGGGGGGTGAACCTAAATTCACAGGGAACCACTTCATTGAGGCCCCCATCCATCCCATAGGGGATGGGGGGGGGGGGTGATCTCAAAGTCGGCAAGCCCTATAATAACTAAAATAAAGACTTCACTTACATTGCACTAGAGTTGCTTATTACAAGCAAAATCCCTTCAGTCATAAATAAAATCTTTCAATGAAAGGCTTGAATCTGATCACTTTTAGCATTTATGCTAAATGCAACATATAAGAATACCATAGGTATTTGTTTCTGGTTGTGAGTCTCTTAAAGGTTCAATTCTATATACAGTTCATATGGGTACAAATGGGGCTGCTGGTACCTCCTGCATTCTTATGTGCAGTGCAGGATCCCAGTCTCAGCGGAGCTGTGCAGAGATATGAATGGAATGTGGGAAGGATTCTTAAGAACTCAGCGTTACTTCCTGAGATGGGGGACTGACGTCATCCTCTGACTGCCTGGAGCTCAGGCAGGAAGCACAGATTGACTCAAAATCTGCCGGCCCCTAAATTAATTTCTTTGGTTTCATAGTAAAAAGAGTTTACATTAAAATTCCATGTAGTTATCCTGCTTAAATCTTACAACTGCTGGTAATGAAACCAATTAGTTCTAGTTGGTGTATTGGAATATTAATAAGCTTTGGACTCTGCAATGTGTCTATATATATATATATATATATATATAGATAGATAGATATATATAGATATTGATATATTGATATATATATATATATAGATATATTGTGAAAGAGGCGCTGGGAAAGAAGTGCATGGCAGATATATAAGTCCTAGATTACTGTCATTTGTATTTAACACTAGAGAGTTTGTTTAGGTGTGTGGGAAAAGCTTCTCAGTGGAGATCTCAGAGCAGACTCATTAGGAGTTACACCTGTGTGCTGCCTGTAAAATGCTGCAGCTCTGATCACTCTGCCTCTCACTGTCTGGGGAGAAGGTCAGATGGCTCCTGAGAGAAACTGCAACTTTGTACTGTGAGCTCCATTTGTTTGGTTTAAGTGAGGGACACTAGGCCCTCACTCTATGGAGGGAATACCTTTGTATTAGCTAGTACAGGGATTCCCAAACCCAGTCCTCAGGGCTCCCCAACAGTGCAGGTTTTCCGGATCACATGTGACATAATTAGGACCACCTGTGGATCTGTTACAATGTGTCAGTCAGTAATGCACCTGTGCTCCAGCAAGGAGATATGGAAAACCTGCACTGTTGGGGAGCCCTGAGCACTGGGTTTGGGAAACCCTGAGCTAGTAGATGGACGGCTAGGATTTTGTTTATGTTTTTGTTCTGTTTGCAAGCTGGTGAATAAAACTAGCTGAGGCTATTAAACCTGAAACACTGGATTTGTGTGATTTTCTGGCTGAAGTGCAACCGTCCACCCCAGAGGATGGCATCCCCAATGTGATTTTATTACAAATATACACACACACACGCGTATGTACCACTACCTCATCGTGATGGCAATCATTTTGTGTTGAGCTGCAGATCGAAGATGGTCCCAAATCTCAGAGCTTTCTACAGTGAAAGTACAAGGGACATATGGAAGACATAAGGAAGAGGTGAGGAAACACAGGGGAGACATTAGACAGATGGAAGAATCCAGGAGGTATTAAGGTGAGGTAACACTGGAGACCTGAGAAAGAGGTGGAGGGATAAATATGATGGAGGACACAGGGAGCATAGCCTTACATCATTTACTATGTCCTATAGTATACTATATTGTGTTAAAAAGGATCTAAAATTAATTGCACTCTACCAAAATCCCTAAAGTTTCTAGGGGTCTAGGTGGCCTCTAGGGCCCCAACCATTCTCTTCACATTTTCATACCAGCACTTCTAAATTTCCACTTCGACCACTGATCAAACCAATCATGTGTGGCCGGCATGGCAGAGCATGTGGCAAAAAAGCTGGTGGGAGAACAGAATCCTTATAGAGAGAGCACTCAGTGGGCCACACACAACAAGCTAGTGCACAACACAACCAAAAATAAATTTATGATACTCTGAAATGTGATTAGAGAGTAAAAAAAACCTATTAAACCATATTAAAGGGCAGTGGCTGATTTGCAATGTAAAGCTGGATTTTCCACCAACTTTTTATGCCGATCGATTTTACATGCGATCGATGGTCCGATCGCTCAGTCCATGGACTACATACACACTAGCCTTGTTTTAGACGAGGGAAGGGAAGAGCGGACGTCCCTTTAGCGACTTTTACAGCCATATTGTCATGAGCAATAATTTTATTTTCATACACACTGAAGCATCATTTGCGGGGGATGTAACAATATACAAAAGACATTAGCATAAAGGGGCAAAGCTTTCATTATAGTTAACACCCAAAACCGCATAAAAAGAGAACACCACACTGTCTCTTCATTCATTCCTATAAAATAGAAGTTATTACCATACATAAAATTTAGAAAAAACATTTAACTGGTAAAGGGCAATGCAATAATTATTCCCTAATAATAAAATCCATTCGTATGTAATGGAATGCTCCATTCTCTGCAGGCATCATCGCCGATTGGTCCACAGCAGAAACGAATGCCCATGTCTGAGTGTATAAAATGACAGGAGCCTGTCTGGCGCCGAAGAGTGTGAGAAGATGGCGGGTGAGGAGAAGGTGTCAGTCGGGGGTTGCGGGTGAGGAGAAGGCGTTAGTGGGGGTTGCAGCTATGGAGACGGAGACTGAGTCTGAGATGGTGCTGGAAGGGCCAAAAAATTTTCAAAAAGTTAAGGTGGGGGATGGAGATACTCAAGAAGAGCAAAGAGCAAATCCAATGAGCCCAAGAGAGGTGGAGATGATCGTCAAAGTACTGGACCAGTACGACTACGACATTAAAAAAGGTCAGTAGCACGTGTAGTGTACCTGTTTGAAGGACTTTATTTCATTCTAGTTTCACACAAAGCAATGTAAACCCTAATTTGTAACATAGGTTTTTTTTGTCAGAACGAAGAATTAACGGTGAGAAAGCCTGTTTAGATACCATTGATGTGTTACGATTTTGATGCCTTAGTCAGTATTTGCACAGGCTTACCTAGGGCGCGGAGTCTAACGGCCTTCCGGTCTTCACCAAGAACCACCGCAAGGTAGTGTGGACTTTGCTGCCAAAGAACCGCAGGTCGCGGCCCCCAGATTAGCCTACTGACGTAAGGGAGAAAGTTCTAAGTGATGGCAGGCAGACAGGCAATATGACAAAGCGGTGCAAGTACAGGCACTAACCGTTAATTCCAGGTGTTGTAGGTCTGGAGCAGTAACCGGTAGATGCACGGAGCCAATGGGTGCGTAGCAGGATATGGGTCCAGAGACACGGCCGGGTCGGTACACAGGTGATATCAGGTATACGGTGCCAGAGGGAGATCCAGAGAATAGTTGGTAACACAGCCGAGTCGGTACACAGGAGGTATCAGGTATACGGTGCCAGAGGGAGATCCAGAGAATAGTTGGTAACACAGCCGGGTCGGTACACAGGAGGTATCAGGTAGTACACAGGGAGCAGGTTCACAGGGGTCAAGAACACAGGAACTGTAGCCAGGAACAGGAAACACATTGCTCTGACACAAGCAGCGTGTCAGAGCAAAGTAGATATAGAGATTTGAATTCCCCGCCCAGGAGTCACATGACACGATGCAGGGAGAACCCGGAAGTGCGGGAGCGCCATCGGGAGAAGCGCCGAACAGCAGAGACACAGCTGCCAGACAACGCTGACAGCGCTGCGGAGCGGGGACAAGGTAAGTTCATAACATGATGCCACTAATGTTACACCTGTTATCAAACAAGAAAAAATTGATGTTCAATCCCAAGATATGAAAGAAGTTAGACACAAAGGTATTTCAGTGAACCTGTATAGACAACTAAATGCTTTGGTCATTGTGTGCTTTATTCTGGGTATTTTAAAAATACTAGTTAATAAAGGTTAATATGACTTTATAACTTTAATCGTTTATAAAGGTATAAGCTTATAAAGGGTAAATATGGATAGATTCCCAACATAGATGCAAAAGGTAATAACACACGTGCTTTATACAAGTGTAATGGCCTGCAGCCAGACAGGTGCAATACACATCTATAAAAAACACAAATCAGTGATGGCGGATACCGCACAACGTGGGACTGGTACAGGCATCACAAATTTACATACACACGCCACCCAGGTCAGTGGCGGATCCAGGGGGGGGCGATCGCCCCCACTAGCAGGGGCTTGCTGCCGGCGGCTGCACACTATGTGCAGATACACAACGGAAAAGAGATTGGAACGAAAATATTGAACGGTATGACCAACCGAATGAGGCGACAATCATCCATTTGGGCAGACTTTGGACCATTGTTTCACTACACACACTGACCCGACTTTCGAACGAGCGGTCATATGTCGGCTGGTTGAGCCGATTATTGGACAAAAACCCTGTAGTGTGTACCCAGCTTAACACAATTCTGTAGTATCTCTTTTCCCTATCACGTTCTGCATACACCTGGTATGGTGGCAACTATAATAGAATTGTATTTGTTATTTGATTTATTTGACAGTGACAATTTTACTGCTGTCATGGAGCAATCTATTGAACAGGAGCATATAAGTACTAGTGCTGGCTGAAGTACTACTTCTACTAGTAAGGGTCATGTAAGAAGAAAGTCTCAAGCAGGGCCCTCAAAATCACTCTTTATGTTTTCTCCCAAAACATTAGCCCTTTCAAGGGTGTCCATGACTTGTATGTCTAACATTTCAGTCTCATGTTGTTATATTGGGTGCTGACACTGATGAGATGAACATGATGAGAGAATTCAGGAACATGCCAACTCTGACTCTGAACCCTATATTATAGTCCAAAATCCAGATTATTTTATTTTGTGGAGGCCCAAACGAATCAAGTGACATTCCTGTGGCTGAAGTGCTTTGTTAGACTATGTGCATGTCATGTTTAATCCAAAATATACGGGCTGATGGGATGGTCCAAGGATAATGCCATTTCTTTGTACTATTAAGGATTGCTGGGCTTTGTAATGATTGATTGGAGTGGGGGATGAGTCTATATTGGGTAATGATCAGTGCTGACACTGATAAGGATGAGGACAATGAGTAATACATTCCTAGTTGTGTAATGTGTACATAAAAGACAAACAATGATTCAGTACTAAAAGTTGTAAAATGAAAGATAAAAAATTCAGGTTTAGATATTGCAGTCATGATGCTCAGACTTTTTGTAGGCTCAAACAAGCCAAACACTCCAGCCACAAAAGTGACATTCCGGTGGCTGAAGTGCCTGGTTTGTTATGCAATGCATGTCCTGTATAAGTTACAACATAATGGTGGGTGTGAGGGCAATTTAACTATAGCTACCTATTTCAGCTAGTCACATTGGTTCAGGCTTTGGCCAATATTGCACAATATTGATAATTGTGAGGTGGTTATTATGAAAAAGACTATAAATTATATAAATATTAATGTAGGAACAAAAGCAGCTCAAAATAACATGATTTTATTCTTTATTTTGTAAACCATCAAATTTACTTTTTTGAGTGGAGCAAAAACAAAAAAACAACACTGACCTGGTTTTGGTAAAACCAAAACCAACACCAAAACATGACAATGCTCTTTGTAACAAAGCCAAAACACTCAGTGGTTGTCTCATCTCCGTCATTTATTGTGTATGGGGCCCTGCGGGCCAGGGGGCCCGTCAGAGTCAGCGCTAAAAAAAAAATCCTGCAAAAAAAAAGAAGAAAATACTTACCTTGCGGTCACCTGACGATCCGGCTCCCTCCCTGGTCTCCTCCGCCGTGTGGCGCTCGCAGTGCATGTCGGGTGTGACGTCATCGCACCCACCTGACATCCATTGCGGAGCGCAGCACGGAGGAGTCCCCAGCGCGAAAACAACTTTAATCAGCAGGCAGTGACTTGGAAGAAGAGTGAAGAGGATCACATCGGAGAATAAGGTAAGTTAAGGGTTTTTTTTAATCATTTCAAGGGACGCTGACGGCTGACCAGTATGTGTGTGTGTGTGTAAAAAAAAGTGATATATATATATATATATATATATACATATATATATATATATAAAATCACTTTTTTTTTTAACGTGCACATATATAGGGGCCCCGGTGCACTGCTTTGCCCGGGGGCCCATAATGTTGTTAAGAGGGCCCTGACTGTCAGAGTATAGTAATCAGAGCCTAAATACAAAGCATGGATTAAAAATATTCTACATTCGTTCTTTATGGTAATGTAGGACTCACATTTAATTCTGTATTACCCTGATGTATGTGGAGGGCCCAGATATTTGGTTTACCCCTTTAAACCATCTCTTGTTTATGGCTGCTTTTTATTAAGAGGGAAAAGCATTAATACTGGCCACTCATGCTACAATCCTGCTGCTGGCCATAATTGACATGCAATAGAATCCCACACAGTGGCGTAACTACTGCTAACAAGGCCAATGCGAATGCTACGGGTTGTCAGTGATATGTGGTTATCAGCTCCATCTGAGCATGCACATGGTCCAGTGAATGTACAGTGGGGCCAATTGGGGCTTTCAGGTGCACTGTGATATATATTGTCCCCTACATAAAAAGTCAAACGAGGCTTCACTGTGCATGCCTCAGTCCCCCACACATGCTCAGGAGAGCAGATTAAGGGTCTCCAGTATAATAATACATATTGCTATGGGGCTTGGTGATTGCTATGCTCCTGACCACTCTTTGATGGCCAATTTGGATGAGATTACGTTATTTTGCACCTGAAACATAAGAACAGATCACTTTCCGGCGTCACTGGAATGTATTGGTGAGATGATTGTTTCCTATTGATTTTGAAAGGGACATTATCAGACACTACAGTCATTTTGAAGCCACATAGGGTGCTTGGGTTGGTTTCTGCTAAATCATGGAAACAACAGACACAGGATACCCCTGCTAAATCCACAACCAGCACAAGGCTATGCCAAACTAAGCTGGTCATGCTATAACAGGGAGACCCTGATCACCATGTGATTCCAGCCCCAGCCTAGTAAGCACTCCAGGGGGTAAATGTATCAATCTGCGGGTTCTTCAACACCCGCGTGTTCAGCCTCTTCCGCAATTAAATTTCAAGCGGCGCTGCATTGTAAAGGGTTAACTTCCCTTTACAATGCAGTGCCGCTTGAAATGTAATCGCGGAAGAGGCTGAACACGCGGGTGTTGAAGAACCCGCAGATTGATACATTTACCCCCAGGTCTAACAATCCCCTTTCTGAACAGCACCATGGGTGGTGGTGCCAGAGTAATGTGAGAAAATAATTAAGTATATTGTAGGAACAACAATTCCACTGGAACATTTATTTTTCCTACTTGATAACTTCAGAACAGAAGAAAGCATAAACCTTATGCATTAGGAGAATAATAAAGTGGTAAACAAGATATTTGGTTGAGTACTTAATTCAAATAAAACAATACAACAATCAGTCTGTGTGCTTTATGTTATTATTAGATACGTTTCTGTATGTTTATTACATGTTGCAGTGGCTGGTACTTGTAGTTCCATGCACTCCATCATTTTCTGGTAGGCACTGGTAGCCATGGGCATGATGACGCTTGTAGTTCCAGAAATGTACTTAATGATTTTTTCACTCCTTGGCACCACCAAAGGGGCGCCTGTGGTTGGGGGAGGTTCGCCTGTTTTGTTGCGGGCCCAATTCCGCATGGGAATTCTGCTCTGTATTGATCAGACTAGAGCTGGTATCACCATGCTGTAGGTCTCCCTGTTACGGTGTGACAAGCCCAGCCTGGCATAGCCTGGCATAGTGATGACTGCTGCTTTTGCAGGGAGGTGACCATACCCTTTGTCCCTGTGCTGTAGCAATAATCAGCCCAAGCCATAGTAAATGTGCTGGTAACTTCTTTTAGTTGGGTATAGAAATGTTTCATTTTAAATTTAATTATTCTATTTTTAGAACGCAGCCATCGTCATAACGTTGATGATTACTGGTGTATCGTTTCTTCCACTGCATCAAGATACACTTGGTGTGTATCAAGAATATATCTTGGTGTGGCCGCATATTAAGATATGTTCAATACAAAATACTGACATTAGACCCAATTTTATGGCCGTAATTGTACACTACAATTGTAGTCTACTCTAAATCAGACCCATAGTGAGCATAACTTGTTCACTAATCAGTTCTGTCACCTGGAAAGATGAGTCTATGTATGTTCTGGGGCCAACATAACATTTTCCTTCTTAGATACTGAGCACAAAGGGATATCAATTGCATATTTACATGAGTATATTACAGTTCATTGAGATAGGCACCATAGTGTAAGAGCAACATTGTAACCAATATGAATGGTTCATTGTTTTTTCTGTTTTCTAATGTCTAGAAGTAATTGAATTACCAATACACATTAGCTGGACCTTAGAACAATAGTGATAACATTCCCAGGCACAATGGTTACAATAGGAGGACTGTACAAGCATTGTGCCGCTGTTAATATTATGCAATGGGGTATTCCATGCTGGTATTGAAAGAAAAGCTAATAATGCCACAAATATTTTTCTCTTGCCCACACACTCACTTATTTAAATAAGTCAGAAAAAAGTTATTCATTTGGTATGGTGAAAATCTATATAGAAGAAGCAAAGCACAGATAAGTTATGGTAATTGAAATGATTCATCCTATGGTATGTTACAAAAAGATATTTAAGTGAATTTTTTCCCTAATATGACACTATAATGTAATATACATAAATAAGAAACAGATTATTGCCCAATATTGCTGATGATTTCTGGGCAGTTTAAGACTTTTTCGAATTTCAAAAATTCAACTATTGTAAAACAGGTTATATCAGTGGTTGCCAAACTTTTTCAGTTTGCGGCACCCTTAGGGACTCCATCATTTTTTCAAGGCACTCCTAAACTAAAATAATCACCAAGCAGTCCCGTTTTATAAGTAGTTGGGTCAAAATAATGTAGTAAGTATTTAGGTCAGGACAGACATACTGTCACGTTACCAGAGAGACTTCAACTGGATCCTGATAGTTCAGCTGAGATTGACGTTACTTCAGCGAGGGGCGCGGAGTCTAACAAGTGAAAGGTGTTCACCAGAGATTCCCGCAAGGGAATATGGGCTTTTGTGGCTTCCACTTGCAGGTCGCGGTCCCCTGGAGAAGTTCTCAGCGAACACAGCAGACGGAGCGTAGAATCAGGTAGAAGCTGCGCTGTCACTTGATAGCGGTGTTTAGGCGGGAGGTTGGCAGCGTGGTTACTCGAGAGAGAGAATATAACTGAGATGTTCAGCGGAGTAGTCACTAGGGAGCTGGTTAGCAGGAAAAGATAGTGTCGCCACTTGGAAGTGCTTTACCGGAATGCAGCAGCGTAGTCACCTGGAGGTGAGTTCCCCGGAGAGACGTAGCTTGGAAGCTTGAGGGAATAGCAAAGACACAGGAGCTGTTTCCAATCTTAAAGTCAGGGATTGACTGAAAGAACCAGCATTGAGTTCTGGTCAGAGGAAGTAGATATAGTGCAGTTCCAATTGACCAGCCAATAGAGGGCAGTGAGAACACATAAAGCAGTTAGACGGTTCTGCGCATGCGCAGAACCACTGAGCGCTGAACGGAAGAAGGGGAGAGACAGCGCTGGAGAGTTGCAGCAGCGTGGACCAGGTAAGTGAAAGAAATAGCGGGTCTTGGTGGGGGCCTCTGTAGTTAGCGGGTACACCCGCCGGCTCCCGGGGAGGCAGCGGGAGTCCGGTGCGTGACAGTACCTCCCCCTTTAGAGGTGGGCACCGAACACCTAGGACCTGGTTTCTTCGGAAATTTGGAATGAAATTTTTTCAGCAGAAGAGGAGCACGGATGTCTGCAGCCCGTACCCAGGAGCGTTCTTCGGGACCGTACCCCTTCCAATCCACTAAATACTTGATTGTTCCTCTAGAATTTTTGGAATCCAGAATATGGCTGATCTCGAATTCATCAGTTTGTTGGAGAGAAAGGGGAGTGGTAGATGTGACAGGAACCGAGAACCGATTAATGATGAGTGGTCTCAATAAGGAGATATGAAAGGCATTGGCAATACGTAGAGTGGGTGGTAGCCGTAGCTTAAAACACACGGGACTGATTACTTGAATGATCCTGTAAGGACCAATGTAGCGAGGAGCAAGTTTCATGCAGGGCACTTTAAGACGGATGTTCTTTGTAGATAACCACACCTTGTCGCCAACCTTCAAAAGAGGAATAGCTCTGCGTTTTTTATCTGCTGCCAGCTTGTAGCGAGTAGAGGATTTCTGAAGGGCCTTTCGAACTCGAGACCAGATGGATAGAAAGTCCTGTCGAAGAGTGTTAACTGCTGGAACTTGGGTGGAAGGGAGGGCAGAAAACTCTGGCATACGCGGATGGCCTCCAAATACCACGGAGAATGGAGTGGTTGATGTGGATTCGTGAAAGGAATTGTTATGTACGAACTCTGCCCAGGGTAGCAAATCCACCCAATTACTCTGGTTGGCTGAAGAAAATATCCTGAGAAACGTCTCCAGATCCTGATTGACCCTTTCTGTCTGGCCGTTGGTCTGGGGATGATATGCGGAGGAGAATTTCAAACGGATACCCAGAAGATGACAAAGGGATCTCCAGAATTTTGAGACAAATTGTACCCCACGATCCGAGACAATTTCAGCAGGGCAGCCATGTAGTCGGAAGATTTCCTTAATGAAATGTTGAGCTAGACATGCTGAGGATGGAAGGCCGATGAGTGGAACGAAGTGTGCCATTTTCGAGAAACGGTCCACAATAACCCAGATGGTATTAAATTTATTAGCTGGAGGTAGGTCAGTGATGAAGTCCATGCTAAGATGGGTCCAGGGCTTGGTAGGTAGTGGAAGAGGTTGAAGTAACCCTTGTGGAACCTGGCGAGGAATTTTGTTTTGGGCACAGATAGGGCAAGCAGCCACGAAATCTTTAACCTCGGAGTGGAATTTGGGCCACCAGTACTGTCGAGAGAGTAGTTCGAATGTTTTACGAGAGCCAAGATGACCTGAAAATCGTGAAGAATGACACCAGTGAAGAAGGCTCTTCCGTAGATGAGGAGGAACAAATGTTTTTCCCTGGGGGGGAATGGGGTTTGAGGAAGTTGAGAATAATTTAATGCATTTGGAGTCCAGGATGGGACGTTCCAGCAAGGTGTCTGATCCCGAATTTTCTGGGAAAGCCCGGGATAATGCATCCGCTTTCCTATTTTTGATACCGGGTTTGAAGGTGACCCGCAGATCAAAGCGGGTAAAAAAGAGGGACCAGCGGGCCTGACGTGGATTCAGGCATTGGGCTGACTGGAGATAGAGTAGATTCTTATGATCCGTGAAGATCGTAACTGGGTGACGAGCCCCCTCTAGAAGATAACGCCACTCAGTTAGAGCCAACTTCATGGCCAGGAGTTCTTTATCCCCAATGGCGTAATTACTCTCTGCTGGCAGGAACTTGCGGGAAAAGAAAGCGCAGGGATGGAACTTGCCTTGAATATTTTTTTGCGAAAGAACTGCTCCTACACCGGTGGAAGATGCATCCACCTCTAGGAAAAAAGGAAGAGAGACATCGGGTTGCTGGAGGATAGGTGCCGATGAAAAGGCTCTTTTGAGAAATTGGAACGCTTCCAATGCTTCTGCGGTCCAATTTTGCGGGTTTGCCCCTTTTCGGGTGAGAGCTGTCAGAGGTGCCACCACAGATGAGTAACCAGCAATAAAGCGCCTGTAATAATTGGAGAAACCCAAAAAACGTTGAATGGATTTGAGTGTAGTTGGTTGGGGCCAGTTGATTATAGCATGAACTTTCCCCGGGTCCATTTGTAGACCGGAGCCAGAAACCAAATAGCCCAGGAAAGGCAACTTAGGAACCTCAAATATGCATTTCTCCAATTTGCAGAACAAATGGTTGGTACGTAATCTGGAAAGAACTTCAGCCACATGTAAACGATGATTGGGAAGATCTTTGGAGAAGATTAAGATGTCATCCAGATATACTACGACATTGGAATATAGCAGATCGCGAAAGATTTCATTCACAAACCCCTGGAAGACGGCTGGGGCGTTACATAAGCCAAACGGCATCACTAGATATTCGTAATGGCCGTCCCGTGTGTTAAAAGCCGTCTTCCACTCATCCCCAGAGCGAATCCGGATCAGGTTGTAAGCTCCGCGTAGATCGAGTTTAGTGAAGATTCTCGCACCTTTAATGCGATCGAAGAGTTCGGTGATTAATGGAATGGGATAGCGGTTTTTAATAGTGATGGAGTTCAGGCCTCTGTAGTCGATACACGGACGGAGAGCTCCATCTTTTTTTTTCACAAAGAAAAACCCGGCCCCGGCGGGTGAGGAGGAAGGTCTGATGAAACCCCGTTGCAGATTTTCCTTGATGTAGAGTGTAGTAGCCTCTGTCTCGGGCAGTGAGAGCGGATAGACTCGACCTCGTGGAGGAGTTTTCCCTGGAATGAGATCGATGGGGCAATCCCAAGCTCGATGGGGTGGTAGACGCTCAGAGGAGGCTTTAGAGAAGACATCCGAAAAGGAAGAATACTGGTGCGGTAACATAACTGTGGTGGGTTCTGAAGGAATCTGTGTGAAGCCGAGAGGTTTGACTGGTGTTAGGCATTGGCGAGGGCAGGCAGGACCCCACGCAATGATTTGTGATGAAGGCCAATCCAGATGGGGTGAATGTAGATGAAGCCATGGTAGACCTAGGATGATTGGGCTGATGGTTAGTGGAAGAACGAGAAAGGAAATCTTTTCCCAGTGGAGAGCCCCAACTTGCATGGAGATGGGTCTTGTTCGTTTAAGAATACTTCCATTAGGGAGACGGGAACCGTCAATGCCCGTAGTAGCCAAGGGCTTTTTCAGCGGAACAGTGGGCAGCGCTAGCCTAGTAACCAGAGATTGTGACATAAAGTTCCCGGCTGCTCCAGAATCCAACAAGGCCTTGGACGACTGGGGCCCTGAAAGCAAATGTAAGGTGACAGGGAAAGAACACGTTAGGTCTGGAAAAGAAGTTGGAGAGGAAGTAAGAGTCCCTAGACTGACCTCTCCAGTGCAGGCTAGGGTTTGTCGTTTCCCGAACGCCGGGTACATGAAGCCAGGAGGTGACCAGGATCTCCACAATATAGGCATAGTTTATTCTTCATTCTTCTCTCTCTTTCATCCGGAGATAAACGGGAGCGCCCCAATTGCATAGGCTCGTCCGTAGACGTAGGTGGTTGAAAACGAGGAGCTAGACGAAAGGTAGACCGTCTAGGAAGGTCTTTCTCGGACGATCTTTCCCGAAGCCGAAGATCTACCCGGTTGCAGAGAGAAATTAGGGCATCCAAGGTGGGTGGCAATTCTTGAGAAGAGAGGGCATCCTTGATTTTATCTGACAGCCCTTGCCAGAAGGCAGCAACAAGAGCCTCATCATTCCACTGGAGCTCGGAAGCTAGGGTCTGAAACTCAATAACGTATTGAGCCACAGAACGGGAATTTTGACGTAGTCTTAGGATGCTAGTAGCAGCGGACGTCACTCGTCCCGGCTCATCAAAAATCCTCCTGAATGCCGAAGTGAAGGCGGAAACATCATTGAGAAGATTGTCATTACGTTCCCAAAGAGGCGAGGCCCATGCCAGGGCTTTCCCGGATAGGAGGGAGACCATATAAGCGACTTTTGACCTGGGAGTAGGAAAATTCTGAGGTAATAACTCAAATTGAATGGAGCACTGATTTAAAAAGCCTCGGCAAGAGGTAGGATCACCATCAAATTTGGAGGGTGTAGGCAAACGCAGAGAGGAAGCGGCTGCAGCAGGGACTTCGACTGCTTGTGGTTGAGCAGCCGGCTGAGGCGGGGTCTCCTGTAAGGCGTCTAAACGGGATGCAAGAGTTTGCAAACCTTGCAGAAGTTGCATCTGAACTGCATCCTGACGCTCCACTCTTCCAACCAGGTGTTGAAGCATGTCCTTGGCGGAAGGTTCTCTATCAGGATCTGACATGGCTGGTTCTTAGTGTCACGTTACCAGAGAGACTTCAACTGGATCCTGATAGTTCAGCTGAGATTGACGTTACTTCAGCGAGGGGCGCGGAGTCTAACAAGTGAAAGGTGTTCACCAGAGATTCCCGCAAGGGAATATGGGCTTTTGCGGCTTCCACTTGCAGGTCGCGGTCCCCTGGAGAAGTTCTCAGCGAACACAGCAGACGGAGCGTAGAATCAGGTAGAAGCTGCGCTGTCACTTGATAGCGGTGTTTAGGCGGGAGGTTGGCAGCGTGGTTACTCGAGAGAGAGAATATAACTGAGATGTTCAGCGGAGTAGTCACTAGGGAGCTGGTTAGCAGGAAAAGATAGTGTCGCCACTTGGAAGTGCTTTACCGGAATGCAGCAGCGTAGTCACCTGGAGGTGAGTTCCCCGGAGAGACGTAGCTTGGAAGCTTGAGGGAATAGCAAAGACACAGGAGCTGTTTCCAATCTTAAAGTCAGGGATTGACTGAAAGAACCAGCATTGAGTTCTGGTCAGAGGAAGTAGATATAGTGCAGTTCCAATTGACCAGCCAATAGAGGGCAGTGAGAACACATAAAGCAGTTAGACGGTTCTGCGCATGCGCAGAACCACTGAGCGCTGAACGGAAGAAGGGGAGAGACAGCGCTGGAGAGTTGCAGCAGCGTGGACCAGGTAAGTGAAAGAAATAGCGGGTCTTGGTGGGGGCCTCTGTAGTTAGCGGGTACACCCGCCGGCTCCCGGGGAGGCAGCGGGAGTCCGGTGCGTGACACATACTCATTAAGTTGTTTGCATAAATAATACACATAAATCCAAGGGAAAATAATATTTTTATATATTTTTTAAAATTATATTTCTGTCAAAGAACAAATTACAGCTATCATGAAGAGGAATAGGATCAAACAAAACAATAACAATGGGCCTGAGTCATTAAGGAGAGCAGAGCCTAAAAAAGGAGTAACTTTGGGCAAAATCATGTGCATTGGAGGGGGAGGTAAATTTCAAATGTGGGAACAGATTTATAGTTGGTTTATGGCATGTCCTGGATCAACTTTAAATTTCAGTGTAAAAATAAAGCTAGCACGTATTTGTATGTTCGATGTAAAGACAATCAATATTTAACTTATTTACAAAATAGCAAACTAACTAATTTGCACCTCTTGCATTGTAACATGGTTTGTCCCAGAGAACATTTACTCCTTTTTTTGCCTTACTTTCCTTAATGACTCAGGCCCAATATGTTCAAAAATCATCACACCGTGCTCCTTCACCATTACACTGTGCTCCTTCATCATAACACTGCCCCTTCCCCACTACACTGTGCACCTTCATGCTCACACTGTGCCCCTTCATGTCCTCGCACTGGCCCTTCACCAATACACCGTGCTCCTTCATGATAACACTGCCCCTTCATGTCTTCACACTGCCCCTTCATGTCCTCTCACTGCCCCTTCACCAGTACACTGCGCCCTCCATTCCTGTTTCCTATCACCATTTCACCTCCATTTCTTTAATTACCTTACTTGGTTTTCTTTCTTCTTTTATTTCGGTCTTCTTTCTTTCGGCTCCTCTCTCCTGCCGCTCATCACTGAATGTGTCAGACGTGATAAGAGAACAGGGAGGAGGATGCTGGGTCCCGCGCGCTGCCGGATAGGTAAGTATTTTTTATTTTTTTTGCCCTGGCCACAGCACCACTGTGACAGTGCCACGGCACCCCTGGGAGCCGCAGCGCACACTTTGGGACTCGCTGGGCTATACTGTGTGTACTGTAATGCTGTTCAATATTTTCTTCCCTTGGAAGAATCAAGACAAAAAAACAATAAAATAAAAGGGGATTACAAGGTGATGTTCAGGAATGCATTATAGATACAATTTTAATATCATAAATAAGTACCTTTACTTTATCTAATGTAAATCCTTATCTTACCTCATCTAAAATCTAATTAAGAACACATTTTAGGTTAATTTTCCAGTTGGGTTAATATATGCATATGGTAGAATTCCATAACTATGGATTCATGTTTTGGGTTCTCACAGCAACAAGATCCTCCAATGTTCAAGCTGTATATATACATGAATTGACCATTTCAAGTAAATCTATCCCTATAACTACATTCCAAGTTAATTGATAGTATGAGATTAAATGCTTATCTTCTTCTTATCTTCTCCATCATTTGCCCCAAAACAAGGGCTAACTGGCAAACTTTAGCCCAGGAGGACGAGATGTAGGTGCCCCAAGGTGGCTATCACTATGGTACCGGCCCAGGGGCTATATACCCCCTTGCCCCCCTTGAGCAAGCCAGCCCCTGCCCCAAAATGATTAATAGATGTAGAAAAACAAATAAAATAACTTAAGTCCATATTTTGCCCATGCTTGGTAGACACATGTAATGTTTTAGTGCATATGGATAATACAACAGTCAATTATATATCATTGCTGCATAGTGAATCAGTGCTTATGTTGCATGAACCCTAATATAGTTCATTTTAAGATTTAGTTAAAGAAATTAATCATGTACAAAGTATTTCTATCAATTTTAATGTTGCAAAATCTCTGAAAACATCTTGTTACTGAGAGAAATGGAATGTGTTTGGCTGAAATGTTGGAGCAGTGCTCAGCCGTGGTCTTTTTGCCTAGAAAGCCGTTATTCAACTGCTGGCACATAAAAATTCCCTGCTGTGTCCATTTTATTATTATTGACCTAAAGCCACAAGACATGTGTTTCATATTAAAGAGAAAAAATCCACATTGTTTGAGCTCATCATAACTGCCTGAGAAACAAAGGGGCCTATATTTGGAATTCAGTCTTCATGCACAGAAATAGCTCTGTATCACACCTGGAAATCTCTGGCTGTGCTTACATGTGTTGCAGATCCTTTATCCCGGATGCTGTGCAATCCCTCCTGTGACTTGTCAGTGCGAGCAAGACGATTCCCTCTAGTTTTAGATGAAGGGCTGCCAATTACAAGATTCTTAAGTTATTATGTAATACTATGAACCTACATTCAGTCCCAATGTGATTTTGTTCCTAAACCGTATATGGTTAGGTGTGCAAGTGTGTGTGCATATATATATATATATATATATATATAATATATATAAGCCTAGTGGCGTGTGTTAGTCTGTGTGTGTGTGGGAAAAAAAAACAAGCTGCAGTGCCACTTGCTGGGCGGAGTTATATACTGACCTACTAAATTCTTAGTGTGTATGGGGAAAAAAACTCAGAAAGGGCTGAAATTTGGTATACTAAGATGTTTTTAATTTGTTAATTTAATTTGTTAATTGTTAAAAGTGTTTATAAAGATTTTTAAAATATATATATATATTTCTTGAAGGAGAAGTGACAGTTGGGAATGGTTGGTGGTTGCCGGGGTGACAGTTGGGAGTGGTTGGTGGTTGCCGGGGGTGACAGTTGGGAGTGGTTGGTGGTTGTTGGGGGTGACAGTGGGGAGTGGTTGGTGGTTGCCGGGGTGACAGAGCGGATAAAAATGATGAGGTGGTGACATGTGGACAAAACCACGTTAAAAAAGGGCGCTTGCGTCGGGAAGTAACGCTCTTCCCCTGAGGAGGCCTAGGCTAGGCCCAAATGCATGACAAGAACCTTTTTAACACCTTAAGTAGCTTCATTTGACTAGAATGCATGAGTATCATACACGGGTTAACTTGTGTATATATATATACACACAGTGATCGAACTATCTAACAATATTCATTGCAAAACTATCAAATTCTATTCACTTACATTCCTATTACATTTATCATACCGCTTTTCCACTTTGACCACTGTATAGAGAGAAAGAGAGATTTTATTGTTGGTATACTGCTGCTCTACAGCAATTGCTTGCGTTTCGTTTCATATCAATCAAATGCTTAAATATAAAGTATGATGGAGTTCTACGATGGGAGGAAGGAGCGGTTTCCCCTTCTATAAACCTAGCATATTTTCCAGCAGGCTAACCCTAACTTTCGCCACCCCCAATCTAACCAAATCCCCCCCAATTCCCTAACCTTGAAACTGATCACATAGAATCCTTCTGAATGTAGATTGGATTGAAGATAATTGAAGTGTGAGTCTATCAATACTGTGGGTAAAGTCTATGAATCCTATAACTGTCTACTGTCTTGCTCTGTAAATGTCTTTCTGCACCCTCAGGTCACAAATGTAGTGTGTGTTAAACAATCACTTGGCATATGAGCTGGTTAAAAATGATGACATTGTAAGAAATGTGTGCCTCAATTCTAGATTATACAGAAATGCAGTTGTTCCTTGAGAAACAAAGATGAATTATGCTTAGCTCTTTCCACTTCAAGCTAATCCCAACTGCCTTACCACCAGCCTGATCCTAACACTGGACACACATGAAGTATATATTACAGTTATTGTCAGGTGATTGGCCTGATATTGGCATTTGTGATATCCGATAATGGTATTATCGAAACCTATAAGGATCATTATTGCCAATTTTATAAATGCAGTCAGCAAATATCTGCTAATAGCTTGTATGCGCTGATCTTCAAAGCACTAACAGGATCCAGTGTAGACTGAAAATGATCCAGCACTCAACCTGAGCCTCAAACAGGGCCGTAGTGAGGGCTGTGAGATAGGGGCGACCGCCAAGAGCGCGACACTTAAGGGGAACGCAGTTTATGAATATTTTAGGTTCATTTGGTTTATATTTAGGGCTATTGGGGCAGCATTTTTGTTTTTTGCCCCAGGCGCTACAATTTTAAGTTACGGCTCTGGCATCAAATGGCCAGATTTCATGCAATATGGCCCCAAAATGAGTAGCCATGTTGTGCTCTTGTTGCTCTGCACTCCACTCCAGTGGCAGGACTAGCCCATGTGTGGCCAGCCAGCTGGAATATGATTGGTTGCTTTGGGCAACATATCCACTTTTCCTATGTAGTAGGCTTGATAAATCTGCCACTAGATTCTCTTATTAACATGACTTTGAGTTGAGATACTGCAGATATGAATGTCGTACATAAACTGCAAATTAAAAAGTGGTAATAACTGTTAACAAATCATAACCATGAAGTTATATGGTGTAGTTTTTTTACGTAACAAAAGATACAAAGTTACAAAGCTTATAAAATAAGAGATGTTTCAGCAGAGGTTCTACTTAAATGTAAGATGTGGAACACCCTGCAGCCGTATGTGTGATATCACTTTTACAGAACGCCAGCTGGGCAGCCATGTTATCTGTTGAACCCTCATCATTGCTAAAAATAACTGGGACTTGTGACTGCCATGTACTCATTCTCCAAGTATGTAAAGGATTAATACATTCAGCGGATGTTGCAATGCGTAATTCAAACAAAAACTGCATAAAACAATTGTACAGCAAGTGCCGCCATGTAATCAATCCTTGGCATGTCTCTCATGGTCATTTCACTACTGTCAGGCAAAAAGGGCCATAGAGGATACAATTTATTACGCTATACAGTTTTAGGGTAGCATGGCAATTATCAACCATGCCAGAGCTTGCTGTCATTGCTCTTCATGGTACAAGGTTCAGACAAAAATGTATGTAATCAGTGTGAAATACTGTACTTGTTTATGAAGGCTGATGGTGTGCAGCTGACTGCTAGTGACTTTATTCCCTAACTCCAATCATGTCGATTTGGATGCCAGCCATTTAATACCCCACACATATGAAACACACATGCTGCATTTAGGCCCACGTTCAAATTTTTTGCCCCCACCTCTTCCCTGGAGCGTTTCTGCCATCCTGCCATCTTTATCACAGGGCACCATGGCCCCAACCTGTCTGATGTCTCTTTTGTGTCAATGAAATAAGTGTATTCTACCACTAATTTTACATGATTACTTTTGTGATGGAATAGTAAACAAAGTGACAGGATGGTGATACAGCATACAGTCTGTCAGCCCTGTGTCCTTTCCACCACTCTGACCCTGACTGCATGCTTGCATTGTGCATGCAGACATGAGCAATGCGTTCTGTGCTTTGTTTCGTGAATTAGAGGGAAGATACATTTTTTTATTTTTTTATTTGAAATACTCCCCAACTGCAAATTACTTAACCTTCAAACTATTGTCATACACATTTCTTCATTAGTAGAAATATAAGCATGTATTTTAGTAGCTTCTAACTTTCACATTGTGAGCTGAAGATTTCAGCTAATGGGCTGATTCTTTAAGATATGCATACTGAGCGCAATGTGCATTTGATTTAAAATGCACGTAAATTGGGTATACATACACCAACAAGGAGCGGATGTGAAGATACCTGTGGTGATGAATACAGGAGTAAGTCTGCTCTGCTCTACTTGACAGGACACTGCAGTATACTTCCAATACATATGTGAAATATAAACTCCCAAGGGCGCACGGAAAAAAAACCTATTCAATTAATGTCACCTGTTAATATAAGCATTAATGACAAAACGTTAAAAAAAAAAAAAATTCCCCATGAAATTATTAGGATGTCATGAATGTTTACTGTACATAAAATATTTTTTTACAGTTGCTCCTGATTGCAAATACATGCCCTAGCAGGCATACACATTCGTCATCACTAGTAATCGGCACTTAGACTAGACCTGTAGCTGGAGCAAAAAACAAGTATCTGAGAGATGTCCAGAGTTAGAATTGGATGCTGCTGTGTGCGCTTGAGATTGGCAGGCCCTTACTATACTTTGACTAGGTGCATCCGTTCACTCCCTGAAATCGTAGGCTGTAGTAAATGTCCTTTGCACTCGAAGATTAATTGAATGTGGCTGCGTTCTGTAATGTATTTTACGGTTCTGACCATGCGAAGAGTAATTGTGCTGATTACACGCACAAAATCATTGTTTTTCGTGCCTTAATGAATCAGGCCCAATGTATCTATTCAGTTTGAAAAGTAGTTAGCCATTTCTCTCCCATCTCTCTACAGTACATTAGATCTCGACATGCAACTAAGACTACTGTTTATTGCAACAATTTTGCAGCTGTCTGCAAAAGAGCTCATTCGCAGTGCTACAAAGAATACAAAGAAACTGATAATTCGTAACAGTTTTTCAACTGTAACAGCAGAATTACACATGGGCAATTTTGTTGAAGCCTAGTAAACATGCTATAAAGTCTATAGTCCAATAAATAATACAATCATATGAACATGTACACACACATTTTTATCCAGTGTTTGCTTTAAGTCAGTTACAACCATGCCTGCAGCCAGTGGCAAACACGGGGTTTCAAGAGGGAGATTTACAACTGTTTGCATGGGAATGTCTATTTCACAAGTATCATAGTAGCACTTTTACCACTGCAATACCTGTTCTATTATTACCATCACAGGATGGCAATAATAGATTCATATAATTTGAGAAAGCTTTATTATTTGAATAAAGCATTTCAATGAATGAAGATGGTTAAATATATTTAGGTATTTGTTTTTGTTTTGTTTTTATAAATGTAGTCTTTTTTTTTTAACTGCTAGTTTACTTTTTCCCACATAATTATAACTGAAAGCCCAATATAGTTAGTAGCTACTACTTATCACTTAAGTTGGTGGGCTGTTGATAAATAGGCTCAAGTGTCTCTAATATAGATATCATACCTCTCAACTATCCATATTTCAGTGGGACAGTTCTGATTTCAGTGGGACAGTCCCGATTTAAGGGCTCTGTTCAGTCTAGGGACATATTTGTCCCATAGCTGGGAGTGTTGGGGAAGGAAGATATCTAATAGACAGTCCCCTTTGTGATGTAGCCACACACCCTGTCCCCCTCCTGATGACTGACATGTTGGGAGGTATGGTATACTAAGAGCCACCAGAAATAATGTTGTCTGTGTTGTGGTGAAGAAGGAGCCCCATCTCTGCTTTGTAAAGCTGGGTACACACTACACGGTTTTCGTCCAATAATCGGCTCAATCAGCCGACATCCGACCGCTCGTTCAAAAGTCGTGTCAGTGTGTGTAGTGACACGATGGTCGAAAGTCTGCCCAAATGGACGATTGTTGCCTCATTTGGTTGGTTGTACTGTTAAATATTTTCGTTCCAATCTCGTTTCCGTTGTGTAGTGTGTATAAACTTCCGACCGATCCAGGACAATCCTCCGATACTTCCTGGACCTGGGGGACGTGTGTATGTAAATTTTTGATGTCTGACCCAGTCCCACGTGGTGCGGTATCCGCACATCACTGATTTGTGTTTTTTATAGATGTGTATTGCATCTGTCTGGCTGCAGACCATTACACTTGTATAAAGCACGTGTGTTATTACCCTTTGCATCTATGTTGGGAATCTATTCATATTTACCCTTTATAAGCTTATACCTTTATAAACTATTAAAGTTATAAAGTCATATTAACCTTTATTAACTAATATTTATAAAATACCCAGAATAATCCATGCAGTGTTCATGCAACAGTTTTATTGCAGGAAAAATGTACAAAATTTTTTGCAATACAACAAGTTAAAAAAATAGTATTACACTTTAAAGGTGCTACTGGTTTGTGGTAGAACAGGTCTTGATGTTGCTTGGGTTTCTATTCCCTTTGATTTTTTTATCTACGAAACAAGGAAATAAAAAAGTTTACCATTAAACTTCTATAGCTGTACTTTATATTCAACGACAGAAATCCTCTCATTTTCTCACCTTGCACACTGCTCAAGATTAGTTTATGTTTTGGTCCCTGTGGCGCAATCACCATAATAGAGGGCTTAACCTCCATACATTCTGGAAAACAGGCGCCATTTTGGTTATTATAACGGTACAGGTATGTGCCCAAAGCATTTAGCTGCCTATACATGTTCACTGAAATATCGAACTTCGTATCGAACTTCTTTTATATATTTTTCTTTTTCAATTTTTTCTTGTTTGATAACAGGTGTAACATTAGTGGTATCAGTGGCATCTAAACAGGTCTTCTCAGCATTAATTCTTCGTTCTGACATAAAAAAATATGTTACAAATTAGGCTTTAGGCGTTTACATTGCTTCATGTGACACTAGAATGAAATAAAGTCCTTCAAGCAGGTACACTACACCTGCTACTGACCTTTTTTAATGTTGTTGTCATCCTGGTCCAGTACTTTGACCATCATCTCCACCTCTCTTGGGCTCATTGGATTTGCTCTTTGCTCTTCTTCAGTATTTCCATCCCCTACCTTAACTTTTTCAACATTTTTTTGGCCCTTCCAGCACCATCTCTGACTCAGTCTCCGTCTCAATAGATGCAAACCCCACTCACACCTTCTCCTCACCCACAACCCCCACTGACACCTTCTCCTCACCCACAACCCCGACTGACACCTTCTCCTCAACCTTAACACCCACTGACACTTTCTCACTCGCCATCTTCTCACGCTCCTCGGCGCCAGACAGGTTCCTCTGTCATTTTATCCACTCAGACATGGGCGTTCGTTTCTGCTGTGGACCAATCAGCGATGATGCCCGCCGAGAATGGAGCATTCCATTACATACGAAGAGATTTTATTATTAGGGAATATTCATTGCATTGCACTTTACCACTTAAATGGTTTTCTAAATTTTATGTATGTTACTAAACTTCTATTTTATATGAATGAATGAAGACAGTGTTGCCTTCTCTTTTTATGCGGCCTTGGGTGTTAACTATAGTGAATGCTCTGCCCCTTTATGCTAATGTCTTTGGTATATCGTTACATGCCCCGCAAATGATGCTTCATCTGTACGAAATATAAATTATTGCTCATGACAACATGGCTGTAAAAAGTCGCTAAAGGGACGTTTGCTCTTCCCTTTATCATCTAAAACAAGCCTAGTTTGTATGCAGTCCATGGACTGAGCGATCGGAACATCGATCGCATGTAAAATCGATCGGCATAAAAAGTTGGTGGCAAATTCTGTAGTGTGTACCCAGCTTTACACTCAGTCTGTGCATACAAATGGGAAGAAACAATGGGCATAAATATACAATGGGGAGAGAGCTATGCACACATACACACAAAAGGTGGGATACAGAGGGAGAGAAATACACAATCTAAATTGGAGAAAAATAGACAACACAAAGGGGAAACAGAGATTGGGGAAGATGATATAGACAGACACACAGGGGGGAAGGGGCAAGTGACACAGACACACAGTAGATACACAAACATGGGGGGAGACAGTGGTGGGTGGAGGAAAAAAGTATTAGTGAAGACAATGAGCTATACCCTTGAGTAGAGGTGGGGGCATGATCTACTCTGTATAGTGGTTGCTATACAGAGAAGGGTGGCCCAGATTCCAAGAGGACTTTGCATAATTGGAAGTCTCCCTAACAATGAAGGAGTTGCCAAGTATGATTATTGGCCAGTAATGCCCTTTTCTCTCATCATAGACTAAACCCATCATACTGCATGCAACTCTCAAAGCTTATTCTACTAGTAATGTCTGGAAATGTTGCCAGCCAGCCGGCTCAGAGCGCATTGCCACAATTATAGTTACTTCCTGTAGTTACATGGCATTTCCTCTATAGATTCTGTCACAAACCCAGTAACCAGCTTCCTTCCTGTCTCACAAAAACTCCCTTCATAATATTACCTGTTTCCATGTGCCTTACAGTAGCTTCCATCACTATAAGAACTGTCTCTGTGACTACTAGCTCTCTTCAGATTATGGGAAGCTGTCCCTATTAATATTTCAAAGCAGCAGCAGTAAGAGTACTGGACTGCAACACCCTTTACTATGCCAACTTTTAAAGCAATATTAATATGTTGGCACTTTCATCACGAAAAGAGGTTTAACTTTGTCAATATATAAGGCTGAATTCCAGTATGGTAATAACAATCACAGGAAGTGTCTGTTCTTGATAATAATAATAATAATAATAATAATAATAATAATAATAATAAAAAAAAAACATATATAGCCTAGAAGAGAAATAATCCCCTCAGAATAGGGTCAAACCTCCTTATTGGGTTGAAGGCCTCAGGTGAAGCTGTAGGACTTCATTCCAACCAGAGCATTATTGGCTAGTAATGCTTTGTTCTGAGGGGACTTTTACTTCATTACGATTGGTTATGATTATAATATAATTGCATTCAGCATATATAGTGTTCCAAATCTAAGAATGGTAGTGTTCTCTGTTAAAAAAAAAAATAATTTAATGGCTGTCATTTTATAGTTGATATCTGGTAATAATTTCACAGAGAGTCCTGGGCTTTGGAGTTCATTCATAGGAGCATTTTGTTTGAATTTGATCAAGGTGCTTTCCAGATTGCACGCAAGGTGAGCAAACCACTCTGAAAATCAGGTGGTCATTGGAATCATTGATTCCAGTGTTTACATACCTCTGCTGTTCACAATAGGAACAGTGTAAAATTTGTAAACCAGAGGAAAACCTTGGAAAATTGTGTTTAAGATTTATCTGTGGTTTTTGCAGCCACTGATGCTCTGACAAAACTCTCATCTGAATGATATTGCAGTTTTATTTTGTTCACTTGTGTTCATTTTTACATCTATGTGGTTTAATGTTGTTGTCATCTATTCATAATTCCATGGACAGCCCTGGACTTTAATGCTTATTCACATTAGCACTCTGTCATAATACCAGTGCCTGTATAAACCACGGGTCAGACCGATGCACAATTTTCCATCACTTGGTTCTGGTACACAATTTTCCTAGCTGTTTTTGTGAACAGCAGAGGTATGTAGACAACAGAATCAATAATCCAAATGATTGTACGATTTTCCAAGTAGCTTGTTCACATTGCGTTCCATTAAAAAGGGAGCATGAGCAAATGTTGACAAAATGCTCACTTAAAATAAGTGGAAAGCCCAGGAGTGTCCTAAATAAATTTTAAACAGATAGAAAGTATGAAATGACATCAAATCAATGTAATCATTTGGCAGAAGTTGGCAAATCTGAACAAATAATATAGCTAAATTCATGAATTATGTATAGCTGCAAGATTGTGAGAAGCACAGATTAGCTTCACACAAAGTGAGCTCCTCCAGGTTGCTGTATTCGTGGACCACTTTTGGGACACTCCCTAATGGGTAATGATCACAGTAATTGAACTGTTGGGACAAAGGGTGACACCGTCTTTGCCCTGAGAAACAGATGAAATGTAGTACTTGGGCTGGGTCTTCAATTAACCCAGTAATTATCTCTCGTCAAACCTGCTAGTTAACGCCTCTACAATTGTTGAGAACTTGTATGTCACTTCCAAAGTATATTACACCCAAGCTAATAAACATCCCATCATAACAGGCAATTTTGCTACCTCAGGTAAATATGGATCTAGTTAAATGAGTGTAAGTCCAGTTCACTTGATTTTTGTGGGGAAAACGAAGCTAGATCCAATTTACTGACCTTAATATCACAGCAAATATCCAATTTCAACAAGTTGTCTCAATACTTAGCACAGTCAACAGCAACATTTGTTCAGCTGGATTAATTACCACACATAATAACCAATTGTTTATATTTGTGCGCCTCTTGTTATTTTAAAGTTTAGAGATGAAGAGTGTTACAGATGGCTGCGGCCTACAAACAAACCTGTCTGTGTGTGTGTAAAAACAGTCTTTATTTGCTTAGTGTGGGCTGTTCTCTTGGCTTAGTTTTCATGACAGCTTCTAGCAATGGCACAGATAACAAATTCTTAATTACTGTAAACGAATGTCACTAGAACTTCAGCTGTTGAACTGGCCTTGGATTCATAGATGCTCTAATGTTCTGCCAGACTGGCTACCTGTCATCACCACCCAGGAACAAGACATAGGGAGGATAAACTGTACTGTCATTTTACATTAAACAAAGAGCTTAGAGGATTAAGTATAATAGGAAAATTATTAGGTTTTAGGTGTAATTCATCATTCTGTTTTATTGTGCTTATATCTCCGTGGGAAGAAATTCAAGGCTTGGACATCACTTTGCTGGGAGAAGGGAGTACTATCTATGTGCTACTGGAATCATTCCAACATGGCTTTCATTTCTAGAAGCTAAATCTAAAAGTAATTTTCCTAATCAGTAAAAATAACCGAAAAAAATAACTTGTAATTCAATATGCATGGTGATTTTCTGCAATGATTTTATATATATATATATATATATATATATATATATATATATATATATATATATATATATTTATATATATATATATATTTATTATTTGTGTGTGTTGTGTCACTTTTTTGTTTTACTTGAACTATGACCTTTCGACCACATACGCGCAGTGTGTCCAAGCTGGCCAAAGATGGAAATGATGGTTTTGACTGCTGCGGCTAAAGACATCACTGGTGGGGGGGAAAGTACTTTGCCAGGACATTTATTATTATTTTCATAATATTTTTCATATTATTATGAAAATAATAATAAATAGCTATGATAAATTGCAGCAATAATTGATAAATACACCCCTTAGTCTGTCCGTGCAATGAGTACATAAGAGGTAGACAAAAAAAGGACTTCCAAATGTTGATTGTATCCCGTACTAATATTGTGTTACCAACTGATCTCCAATTAAATATCAGTTTTAATGCATGTAAATACACACACACTGTATGTGGCTATAATAATCTTGTGCGTGATATCTCACCCTTGGAATTCACCCTGACATCATCTCACACACTCTCGCTCTTGAAATATCAGCAAGTTGAGCTGTCTTGTTCACTCAAGCACCTGCATAAAAAGTAAAAGAAATGTATACTTTTTTTTCTTTTTATTACTGTCCCATTTTCACCACAAAACACATAACATTTTTACAAGATTTGCACAGTAGAAGATTCTTTTAAAGTGAATTGTCGCCATGTTCTGTTATACAACATGGCAACCACAGGGTTAAAGTGTGGCTCAGAACAATGCATAGGATCTATGTACAAGAAGTGAGCCTTGTTGAGTGATGTTAGCTTTTGGCAATGATATTAATACCTCCAGTTTAAAAATGTACTAGAAATATATGTTAATGCCAAGCACAAGTCGAGAATATATGTCTGAAAGTATGAAATAAATATATTTTCATGCTACACTCAGTACTTTGCCTAGATATGACATAAAATACCTTAAATGAAAGGCAGAAATTAAATTTTGTTTCCTCCGAATTGTTAAAAATGGGGTTAACATAGTAGGTATTTTATGAAATGCTAAAGTAATCTATGGGACAGATCATACATTTATTATATTACATATAGCCAGCACCAGTATTTTATTTGGAAAAGTAAAAATGAATGTAGAGGAAGGGTCTAATGTGATTGCGCATTACTGGATGGGAAATAAGGATCTGTCTTAATGATATGATTTGTAAATGCGCTCCTCTATTTGATCCTATAATTCAATGGTAACATACTGTATAAGGAACCATCACATATAAGCAGTATTTATTGTACAGCTGAAGTATCTATTACACTACATCACACTCCTTAAGCTAGGTACACACTACACTGTTTTTGTCCAATAATCGGCTCAACCAGCCAACATACGACCGCTCGTTCAAAAGTCGGGTCAATGTGTGCAGCGACACGATGGTCGAAAGTCTGCCCAAATGGACGATTGTCGCCTCATTTGGTTGGTCGTACCGTTAAATATTTTCGTTCCAATCTCGTTTCCGTTGTGTAGTGTGTATAAACTTCCGACCGATGTGTGCGAAATTGCAATCATTGCTCACGACAACATGGCTGTAAAAAGTCACTAAAGGGACGTCCGCTCTTCCCTTTATCTTCTAAAACAAGGCTAGTGTGTATGCAGTCCATGGACCGAGCGATCGGACCATCAATCGCATGTTAAATCGATCGGCATAAAAAGTTGTTGGAAAATTCTGTAGTGCGTACCCAGCTTTAGCAAACCAGTCAGAAACAGGACCCTCTTGAAGCAATGTTTTCAGTCTATTTATGTCATTAAGTCCTAACCTTGCTGAAGTAAATGTGGTTCACTTGGACTGAGTCGTTTCTTAGAAAATTGACACCTGTGAACATTATTATTTTCGTTTTGCACACATTTATTTTAAATAACTGCTTTACCAAAATGATCATCCTAACCAGTGGTCAAAGTGGGAATTTAGAGGTGGCGGTATGGAACATGCATTGGGAATGTAAATGAATGATAAGTTTTACAATCAAAGTAGTAGAACAAGTGGCGGTATGGCACACCACCGCATACACCACCACTTCCACCACTGATTCTTACATAATGGGCATACAGAGAGCTGTCAAATCTCTTCTGTTTTTTCAAATACATTCCTCTTGCAGACATGCTAGCTACTGTGTAATTATAGGAAAGATAGTTAATCATGTACTGTTATGCTTGACTGGCATAATAATTGCTTAATTATTCACCATATCTTTGTGGACACTATTATAATAAAACATACTTGCCTACTTTGATCCCTGAAGAGGGGTGGGGCATGGTGAATCGTGTCATTTTGGCCCCACCCCCTGGCATTTTGTTGTGGGGGCAGGGCCAAAATTATGCAATTCGCCATGAATTGCGTCATTGAGGCCCATTGGGGACAGGATGTGGGAGACTTCTCTGCTCTCCTGGGAGTCCGGGAGACAAACCTGGAATTTGGGAGTCTCCAAGACATTTTAAGAGAGTAGGCAAGCATGTTATAAAGTATGAGTTGTGGGATTAACAGTTTTGCTACTAATAGTGTGTATTAGGGTAAGTCATATGGAGAATTCAGGCTAAATGGTGGCCCCTAACCTTTTTACAGCTTCTACAGTATGTCATAACGTTCTTACACCTTTTGTAGAATAACAAAGTGTTAAAGCTTCTATTTTGTCTGCCAGACAATAGACAAATCCTGGAGCCAGTAACTGTAAATAAAACATGCTTTTGGTTAACAATAAACAGGTTTGTCAGCATCAGGAAGTGACATCACTGCCTTCCTCAAAGACGGGAAACTCCTTGTGGTTTGTAAGACTATTCAGTCAGAATTTGAAATTTACAAAACAGCTTGAAAGATGTATATTATACATAAGGACTCTTCTTGAAAGGATTATGCATTTTATAAATGAAGTATAATAATGTGGTGTATTTGTGGTAGTGTTTGTTTGCTAACACTCCTCATTAGTATTAATTAGAGTGACAACATATCCATTTACTCTAACCCTTTGATTAGTCATGTCACTTAGTGGATCCTGTTTTCTTTGTTGGGTTGATGGGAAGGATCAGAGATATTAAAGTTAGAAAATCAGCTTGTGACAGTCAATCCTATATGTTCCTCTTGACTCACTGGATGCTCAGAAAATGACAAGTTCACCAATCTATGAGTAGCGGAGATGAGGCTTCTGTTGTCTGCATTTTGCTGACACAAAATTCCATCCAGTCCATTGTCTGCCACTTGCTCATGACAGCACATATCCTGTCTGAGTCACTAGACCTTAATTTGTTTATTACACTGAGATCTATATTCTTTTTATTTTTCCAGAGTAACAATATAGTCGCATCCTCTAGCTGAGAAACACAATAATGCGCTGATATTTAGTGATAATCAAAATGTTATTCAGTCCACATTCATCCATCTAGTTGCGGCCAATGTATATATGGAGCATCAGTGGGACATTTCCTCTTCTAGCAAAACAACACCAAAGTGATGCCCATTTTTAAATGGATTTAGGTGTGATTTGGCAGAATTTTTCAATCAAAGATCAAAAAGCAATAAATAACATGACATTCACAATGTTAAGAAGGATTAATGTTAAGTTCAGTTTGCAGAACTATTTGCCGTACAATAACTTTTTTTTTCTTTTTCTACGGAACACATTAATTATTTTAAATAACTGTGTAATCAGGGCAGTCAGATGCTGCACAATTACTAAAGCTGTGTACACACTACAGGATTTTCGTCCAATAATTCAACAAATCAGCCGACATCCTACCGTTTGGTCAGATATCGTGTGAGTGTGTATAGTAACACGATGATCCAAAGTCATCCCAAAGTGCCGATCATCGTTTCATTTGGTCGGTCATACCGTTCAATATTTTCCGATCAATCACCTAACGATCATGTAGTGTGTATGCATTCATGCTGACAATCTTCATAGAGTTTACAGAGTTGGGCTCTTTTCAGCCGATGCTAACGCTGAATGTCAGAGTGAATAAATGTAGAGAGAGCTGTAGAAAGAATAATTCATTTGTTCGTTCTGAGACAAGAATATTTCATTTCAGAGGCACAGATGCTAACGAAATTCGTTAGGACATGTGGATAGCTATAAGAAGGTGGTTTTAATCAGTGTGACAATGTGACAGTAGTGAATGAATGAATATTGTGCTGTCATTCTCTGGACTAGAGGACCAGATAAAGGACCAGATGAAGAGCACAGATCTGAAGGTAAATCAAGTCAGTGTGTATACATGAATCGCCAGACTGATCAGAACTTCAGTCGCCGGTATAATAGTTTGAGATAGCACGTCGGTCTGAACAATTCTTCAGTGTGTACGCAGATTAAAGCTGCGTACACACTACATGAGCAGGGCCCCTCTCCCCTCCTGTCTTCATACCGACTCTTCTGCTCCGCCCTCACTCCATATGTCTGCCCGGAGTTTCCGAAGCATTGGTACTTAGTGTTTATTGTTCTGTAATGTTTTACCCTGTATGGTCTACTGTTCGTATTATGTAAGGCGCTGCGAAAACCCTGTGGCGCCCAACAACTAAATGATAATAATAATACAGCCATGTTGTCGTGAGCAATGATTGCAATTTCGTACACACTGAAGACAAATTTGCAAGGCACGTAAAGATATACCAAAGAAATTAGCATAAAGGGGCAGAGTTTTCACTATAGCTAACACCCAAAGCCGCATAAAAAGAGAAGACCACACTGTCTCTTCATTCATTCCAATAAAATAGAAGTTTATTACCATATATAAAATTTAGAAAAAACATTTAACTGGTAAAGTGCAATGCAATATTTATTCCCTAATAATAAAATCCCTTCGCATGTAATGGAATGTTCCATTCTCTGCGGACATCACCGCTGATTGGTCCACAGCAGAAACGAATGCCCATGTCTGAGTGTATAAAATGACAGGAGCCTGTCTGGCACCGAGGAGCGTGAGAAGATGGCGAGTGAAGAGAAGGTGTCAGTGGGGGTTGCGGCAGGGCCGTCTTTCCCATAGGGCACAATGGGCAGGTGCCCGGGGGCCCTGCAGCAAAGGGCGTGACGTCATCACGCCCGCCCGACATCCATTGCGGAGCGCGACGGAGGAGGAGACCAGGGAGGGAGCTGGATCGCCAGCTGACAGCACAGTAAGTATTTTCTTCTTTTCTTTTTCCAGATTTTTTTTGGCTTCCTCCGACGGGCCCATATATATATATATATAATCATTTTTATTTATTTTTTGTATTTATAGGGGCCCCGGTGCACTGCTGTGCCCGGGGGCCCAAGATGGTCTTAAGAGGGCCCTGGGTTGCGGGTGAGGAGAAGGTGTCAGTGGGGGTTGCAGCTATGGAGACGGAGACTGAGTCAGAGATGGTGCTGGAAGGGCCAAAAAATTTTGAAAAAGTTAAGGTGGGGGATGGAGATACTCAAGAAGAGCAAAGAGCAAATCCAATGAGCCCAAGGGCTAGATTTACTAAGCTGCGGGTTTGAAAAAGTGGGGATGTTGCCTATAGCAACCAATCAGATTCCAGCTGTCATTTTGTAGAAGGTACTAAATAAATGAAAGCTAGAATCTGATTGGTTGCTATAGGCAACATCCCCACTTTTTCAAACCTGCAGCTTAGTAAATCTAGCCCCAAGAGAGGTGGAGATTATGGTCAAAGTACTGGACCAGTACGACTACGACATTAAAAAACACATCTATACAAAACACAAATTAGTGATGTGCGGATAGTACACCACGTGGAACTGGTACAGGCATCGCAAATTTACATACACACGCCCCCCAGGTCGAGGAAGTATCGGAGGATTTTCGTGGATCGGTCGGAAGTTTATACACACTACACAACGGAAAGGAGATTGGAACCAAAATATTGAACGGTACGACCAACCAAATGAGCCGACAATCGTCCATTTGGGCAGACTTTCGACCATCGTGTCACTACACACACTGACCAGACTTTCGAACAAATGGTCATATGTCGGCTGGTTGAGCCGATTATTGGACAAAAACCCTGTAGTGTGTATCCAGCTTAAGTCTACAGAATAGTGGTCACTACTTAACCAGCTAGATAACAGTAATGAATAGTGAGCCAGTGTAGCTAATTCCGATGATTGTCACAATCACATCACCAATGCAGTGATGTGAAATAACTCCTAAGATCACGTCCATATACCTGTATAACTAATGAAGCTGAAGTGGGACTATATATATATATTCTACAGTATACTACATCCAAAACAATACATTAATACATTATAAGTAGGCTGGATAGTGGTTTAAACAAAAGTAGTCATCAGTTACATCAAAAATATGTTTAGGTTGGTTATTGACAGGAGGTTGAATTGATTAAAATTTCCATTTGACTGAAATCGTATTGAATAGCACTGAGCCATGTGACACACAAGGGTGTTTTTTATGTAGAAATGGACAAAATCAGGCAAATATAAAAGGTTCTACTAAAGATAATGCACACTCTATAACCGATTCATGTGACAAGAAGATGGGTGAGACTACAGGACTAGTGATCACTGCACAGTTCAGGTGTGCGTCCCAGTGGACAAGGCCAACATATTAAAGAGACCACAAGCTTTGGCAAATTGTTAACTAACTTGTGGCCGAATATAAATTTTACGTATCAAGTATATATTTTTTCCACTCTTTCCTTTTCCTTTTGCTTTGCTTCCCACATTAAAAGGTGTATCTCAAGTAAAATTCATTTTGAATTGAGTCACTAAAAGTAATTGCAAAAATTGTATTTTATGACATTAGTTCGGCACAAGTGTGCCTAGTCTTCCGCAGCAGTGCATGGATCTGCGAACAAGTGTATTGAGGTTTGTCCACCAAGTCGGAAAGCTAGGCATAGATTGTTTATATGGGAGTTTTTCTAAATGCAGTGACTTAGGTGTGCACCTTGAAATGAGCCCGTCAGGCAAGCAGGCGTTCTTGTGCCCATAAAGGAGTATTGCAGAATGCAGATTGCGCAGAGATTGTAAAAACAAATAATAAGTCACTGAAGCATAGACAGTTATGTGTGTAAAATGCATGCTCTATAAAAGGCAGGGAATCCCTTAGTAGCTATAAGTATCTATTCCATCAGTGAAATTAGCAATTGCTACAACAATCCTGTTTCTTCTCAGGTTTGATCACTTGTATTCTACAAAAGTCTTTTCGCTTTCCACTAAAAAAAATCCACTTTCCTACATCTCCCTTACATAGCCATATAGGGAATCTAACCTAGAGTACATGCCTGAACTGTCTGTCTCACAAACTCTTTCGGCATCATCCTGTTCATATTGTGTGTGCGCGTTTTTTTCCTCGTCATGGCTGCTTTGCCAAGTTGTATTTTTCCCCAGCACAGCTGCTCTGGGTTAGCGAGGTGAATTCTTGAGCTGTTTATAGAAGTGCTGAGGTTACAACATAGCAGGACTGGTGCTTGTAGGGCGGAGCAGCCATGAACTGTATTGCGAAAGAAGTTTGCTGCTTTGCCAGTAAATTTCCATAAAACCGGAGTTCTCTGGATAGTCCTAGTGTTCTCGATAATTGTTTTAATTATTTATTTTGTAATTAAATGGTTAATATACAAATAAGTGTCCTGTTAATATACAAATAAGTGTTCTGTTAATATACAAATAAGTGTTCTGAAGACATAGGTCCCAACTTAAAAAGTGATTTGTGTAAACACACTTGAGCTCATAGTCCACCAGTACATACAAACCCACAATGGAAGACTGATAGACACAAAATAACATAAAAGACATGTCACAAGCAACAGACACAAACTATGTAAAGCGCTTAAGCTTATAATAAAGGTGTGTCTTACATGTGTCCTGGTTTTCCCAGAGCAGTCTTAATTTTTCTATCCAAAATCTTGAACTGACAATATAAATTTTTCCATATTTCAGAAGCCTGACACACCCAAAGTAACAGGCTCCGTGGGAACAGGCTCCTATAATTGTTATACCTTATTTGGGATCTAAAAGGAAGTTTTGCTTGTATGGCCTTCACTTCAAAATAAAGAGGACTATTAATGCAGAATGTATATGACTTTGCTGATTTTAGAAGGTAGACTGACACTTTTATGAACCAGTGAGGTTATGAGGCCATAAATAAATAATAAAGTGGGGTACTGTCCATAATCAGCTACCTACACTCTAGAGGACATATTGACATTGTTTGGCTGCTGTAGCTGCTTTTTTTATCAATCAAAAATATTATTAAAAATGTATTTGCCTCTAATCATTTAAATCAATGCCACGGACTCGGGCCTATACAGCTTATCATCATCATCAACAACAACAGATGTTCATATAGCGCCACTAATTTCGCAGCGCTGTACAGTGAACTCACTCACATCAGTCCCTGCCCCATTGGAGCTTACAGTATAAATTCCCTAACACACACACACACACACACACACACACACACACACAGACCGAAACTAAGGTCAATTTAATAGCAGTCAATTAACCTACCAGTAAATTTTTGGAGTGTGGGGGGAAACTGGAGCACCCGAAAGATACTCAGGCAAACACGGGGAGCACATACAAACTCCAAAACAGATGAGGTCTACTTCATATTATCTTATATGTTCTGCTTGGTGTGCTAGCTGTTTTTAAATGCTCAAGAAAAAACAAACTCTGGGCCTTGTTTATGAAGCCCACTGCCTTGCTTTTGCAAGATTGCATCAAGATGGTCCACCATTTACACTTTAAGATACACACCTACTCAGGAGACACCACTGCCACCTCAGTGTTCCGAGAGGCAGAAATATCTGAAGAGCTGCACTGTTAAAAACTGGGATTATCACATCAAAGTTCAACCTCCTGCCACTTAAGTAAAACACCTTACATTCAATTAAATGTTTCCATTTTTCTCCTAAACTACTGCTAGGTTTATCCTAATTTATGTCTTAAATTAATTATGACAGTGAGGGGACATTGAGCTTTTTATTACGTTACATGGATTGTGCCCAGAAATATGTAGACACCAAATGCATCCCATTAAAAGTATAGAATGTGACTTAGAGATCACCAGCTCTGAGCTCTGAGCTGGTGAAAATGTAAGACTTTGTGCATAGTGAAAATGGCCAAGCCTTCTCTATACAGCAAGCAACCCTAATCAAGTGCCTCCATGCCCACTCAGGAAAAATAAAATAGCATTTTAGGCCTGCTTTGAAAACTAGGTGCACTAATACACCTAATACATGTATAGCATGTTCCACTCCTCTACATCCTGTGTAAACTTCCTGTGTAATCCTCCGCTCCACTGCAAATGCCACCATCTTGCTTGGTAGACTATGTTCTTTATCTGAACAAATCTAGGCCTATGGCAGGAACGAAGCTGATTTTGTGCTCCACCTCAGTTACACTTCCTAAATTACTTATTTTCTCCTTTCTTTATATACCTTTCCTAAGGAGTTTCTGTGCCGTTTCTCTTTACATGTTCATTATAATAGTGATTTTTTTTTTGTGCAAAAAGACATAACACACATGAATGTAGAACTTTATTTATTTAACTGTATTTATTTGTATTAGGATGGGTCTTTTTATTTGTTTGTAAACCTGAACAGACATTTCATTGTGAACCTTCCCTACATCTCTGTCAGTTCCTGCTTTTATTGTGTAAAATCTATGTTAACTTTTTGTTGAGAGAATATGTGACTCCATCAGACCCCTTAGTAAGCTGGTTATTACAGAACAAAACATCTGAATACCAAGACCATTTTTACCCCTTTCACACAAAGGCATGGACCCGGGAATAACCCAGGTCATGTGTCTGTGTGAATGGGGCGACCCAGGTAGTGCTACCCGGGCTCACAATCCTGGTCACGATCAGGATTATTCCCAAGTTGGAGCCGGGTACACTGCTGTCTGAAAAGTGTTCCCCGGTTATTCCACCCATGTTTAGTTAAAAGCAGCTCAGTGGCTTAGTGGTTAGCACTTCTGCCTCACAGCACTGAGTTCAATTCCTGACCATGTCTTTATCTGTGTGTAGTTTGCATGTTCTTCCCGTGTTTGCATGGGTTTCCTCCGGGTGCTCCGGTTTCCTCCCACACTCCAAAAACATACTAGTAGGTTAATTGGCTGCTATCAAAATTGACCCTGGTCTGTCTCTCTTTCTCTCTCTCTCTCTCTCTGTATGTTAGGGAATTTAGACTGTAGGCTTCAATAGGGCAGAGACTGATGTGAATGAGTTCTCTGTACAGCGCTGCAGAATTAGTGGCGCTATATAAATAAATGATGATGATGATGATGATGATTGGAGGGGCTCAATTTGATAATACAGGGCAGACACAGGTCCAGGGTGAAAGGTGGTGACCCGGGATATACCTGGGACCAAAGTGCAGTGTGAATGGTTGCAACATGAGTTGAAACCGTGTAAATTATCCCGTGCCTGACCTGGGATTTTGGTGTGAAAGGGGTATTAGCCAGCTAGACTTATCTTACGGGATACATTTGCATCTGTGTTTATATCTATGTTATCATTCATTTTAGTGACATAAACAATGAGCAGGAAAATCAGCAACAATGACATGTACACACAAGAATGTTGATATATTTTTCACGAGGGCACATGTGCGGAGAGGAAGGAGAAAAGTCCTAATCCCACCCTAACAATAACAAGCGTCTGATCAGGATCTTAAAATATCACACCTGCATTTGTTTGCATGTACCACAGGAATGTTTATGGCAAAGTGATGGTTCCCTGCAGACATGGAATGCTGCAATAAAGAACAGACCTATACAGATTGAATGATAGATATATCAGTACTGTCTAATATACACAAGATACATTTGCAGGCATTTCAGAGAGTCAATTGGAATTCATGTCATACCTCCATGCTGTGCAGCAGATCACTAAATATACTGTATATGTAGAATTTAAATTCCTCATGGCATGTTCATAAGATGTGGGTAATCTTTCTAAAGCTACACAGACAATAGGCAGATAAAGTTCTGTGTGTTGTAGAATATAACATATTTATTACAGAGAAAGGACTTTTTTTAGAAAATCTGTGCAAGTTTACACCTTAATGATAGAGAGTGCACTGATTTGATAACACATCGGGATAGCACTATGTAAAGCTGGGTACACACTACAGAAATTTCGACCAACTTTTTATGCTGAGCGATTTTACATGCGATCGATGGTCCGATCGCTCGGTCCATGGACTGCATACACACTAGTCTTGTTTAGGACGATAAAGGGAAGAGCGGATGTCCCTTTAGCGACTTTTTACAGCCATGTTGTTGTGAGCAATATTAATCCAAATTAATATGACTTTGGGCCATAAAAAAAAAAAGTAGCCTGTTTGTCTCTGCATTCCCTTGCCTAGTCAACACCTAGCTATTTATTACCTTGGCCCAATCCGGTGACACTAATAATATTAATAATAATAATAGTATTAATAATAATTGGCACATTTATAAATAAACCCCATAGAGTGGCTTAAAGATCCCAGGACATTCCAAAGACGATCACATTGTCAGTAGCCACATAAACAGGAAATGTTATCACATAGTCGATCAGTATCTGCAATGTGTCTGATAAAGGTTTTGTGAAGTTTAATAGTTCACACACAGCCTTGTGTTATTTTGTGTTGTAGGCCTTCCACTTCATTATGATACATATTTAGGGGCAAAGAATGTATACTAAGTCAGGCTAGATTGACTTGATGTTATGCCGGGTTGGGTATCCCGCATCCCGTTGTGCCACTCTAGTCTGTTGTTTTGTCTGCTGGCCACAACTTATCACAATTGGTGACGCAAAGTAGAGGAAAAATAACATTTTGAGTAAAAGTCAATTTTTCAATTTGACTTTTCATTAAAAATGATCTTTTCTTTAATCATTAATTGCTAGCTACTTGTGCATGTAGTATATAATTATATAAATTGCCATAGATCATTTAGAAACTATTCATCATAACAAAATTATCCGTCTGCATCACTAAGTAGATTATGCATGTGAAGAACAAAATTTCGTCTACAATGTAGCAGATTGTTACCCACGTCACCCTCAGTGTACTGCTACCAATATACTAGGCATTTGTATACTTTCCCTAGGCATGTGATAGGTGATCAGAGAATTGGTACATTTATTATTAATATTAGTGTTAGTAATATACCATATGGTTCCTCCATCACCCACACACACAGACATACTATGAGTCTGTTGATGTCAGGTCAAGCCTATGAAACTGGTAAAATCCCAGATTATATCTAGAGGTGAGTGAATCATTTTGTACAATTCTGAAAGTCAGATAAATTTCAACAATTCCTGAATTAATTATCAAATCGCTCCAGATTTGGCTAAAATGTACATAATAAATTACTGGCACAGGCGAATCAGGTCAATTAACATATATCAACAAATGTCACTTTCCTAAAGACTTAAGGATATATTTACTAAACTGCGGGTTTGAAATAGTGGAGAAGTTGCCTTTAGCAACCAATCAGATTCTAGCTGTCATTTTGTAGAATGTACTAAATAAATGACAGCTAGAATCTGATTGGTTGCTATAGGCAACATCTCCACTTTTTCAAACCCGCAGTTGAGTAAATTTAGCCCTTAGAGTCTTACAGTCCCACTGGTACTTATTCTTCCTGGATTGTTCTATAGGAAATATGGTCTATTACTATTCATCACTGACGAGGTTATTTCTGAAAAGCAAAATAGCTGGTACATAGTGCAAAGCTGAAAAAGTTACATCATACCCTCCTTTACCTTCTTAGCTTTGGTATTCACTATTTGCCTGTATGCATGTATGTACCTATACTTGTCATAGATGAACTAAAACTTGAGGCAATACATTGGCATCCATTGCATTTTTGTACCACACTCTAACTGCTTTTTATTGCAGTAGGAATCACTAGTCAGTCTATCCACCATCTCTTATTGAAGACCCTTTTCATTGATTAATTTTATCATCATCAGCAGCTATTTATATAGCACCACTTATTCCACAGCACTGTACAGAGAATACACTCCCATCAGTCCCTGCCCCATTGGGGCTTACAGTCTAAATTACCTAACACACACAAGCAGACTAGGGTGAATTTGATAGCAGTCAATTAACTGACCAGTATGTTTTTGGCGTATGGGAGGAAACCGGAGCACCAGGAGGAAACCCACGCAAACACGGGGAGAACATACAAACTCCACACAGATAAGGCCATGTTCGGGAATTGAACTCATGACTCCACTAAGCCAGCCACCATGCTGCCCCAGTAGCCACAATATCCAATTTACTTGTATTAGCTGTCCTTTACAGTGGTCTCAGACAGGCGCTTGTACCCCTAGCGCTTTCTAGCTGTGACAAGTGCTGCCACACTGAAATGTTGAGGTAATAAGACTTCTCTGTCACTAGGGGAGGGCTGGCAAATTTTAGCCTGGGGGGCAAGACTCGCTTCAGCAGCCTATTAGGACCATTTTAGAGGAAAAAAAATGCAGGTGGCCCAGTAACCAGTCTAAGGTAGCCCACTATGGGACCGGCCTGGGGGACTGATGCCCCCCTGTCCCCCAGCCCAGCCTGCCCCTGTCTGTCACACATTATACTGCGTATCATCATCATCATCATCATCATCATCATCTATTTATTTAGAACCACTAATTCTGCAGCGTGGTACAGAGAACTCATTCACATCAGTCCCTGCCCCATTGGAACTTACAGTCTAAATTCCCTAACAACACACACACACATTTTACTTCTGCGCATGCGCACAAAGCACTAATTACAGTTGTGGCCACATGAAGACTGAGTCGTACCTTGCACTTATGGCCACTTGCAGCCCCTTACAATAGAAGAGGCGGAATAGGTATGGTGGTGGTGCATAGCCGCCGGACCCACCAGCATTTGTCTTTTAATGTCGGAATTGTGACTGTCAACATTTTGAATGTCGACAAACACACTGTCAACATTTTCAAGCTGTCCCCGCAATGGAAGTGTCGGCATTTAGCCTGCCGACATTTCCACTTTCAGAATTGAGTACCCTACCCAAACGGATGGAAGGAGGGGGCGTGTAAGGACAAGCAGGAGAAAACATGACTTATATAGATTGAGACACAGACAAACCTTTGCCTGTCAGGAGACAGGAAACTTGCGGGTGCGTGACCACTGGTAAAAGTTACGAACTGATAATGATGTGGATCAGCTTAGATTCCTCTCCTTCATTTAAACCATCAGTTCTACAAACTGTAAACAAGTCAAACTGATTTTCATTGTGGCAAAAGTTACAAATACAGGGGCAACAACTGTTTGTTTGTGTTGTGGAGTGAGTCACTTTAGGATAACATGCAGGCGTGGACAAAAATGCTATGCAGGTTCTTTTTTTCATTAGTCTGCAGGGCTTATCTGTGCTGTGATCTGGATGCGTCTGGTTCATAGTGGATGTAGCTAGTTCCCTTTGTAAAAAGGAAGAGCAGTGAATCCGTCTCATCTCAGCTGTTGTTCTTTCACAGGCAGCACTAAGAAATAAAGTTTTTAACAGTTAATAGAACGTTCATATAATAAGGCTTAATCTACACTTTATTTTTCATTTTATTTTGAATATTTTTCTGTCTATCAATACAAACCATATACTGTATCTACCCATTCAACTGCTTTGAAAACAGATATGGCTTATTTACCTATAACATCTATCCTAAGTTGATGTCAGGTTTTTGTAAAAAAATATATTTAAAGATTAGTCATAAAATACTAGATAGTCGCTTTCAAAAGCTATAACATACTAAGACTTATTTGCTAATATCTCATTTAGATGCAAATTTGTACTAAATCATTACAACCAATCAGATATTTGCTTTCATATTCTAACTTGTACTAGACAGTTGCTGGTTAGTTGCTATGCTTTAGTGCTAGTTTGTGCAATGTTAGAAAAATAGTCTTTCTTACTCCCATTTTTATTATATTAATTAAAATGGTTTTTAGATATATACAACAGTCTATTAAAGTATGTTTCCTAGACCAGCAGAAAAAAACTAGTTTGATTACAAAATTGGACTTATTTATAAACATATATACCCCCAGAGCGCCCCAGTGCTCTGTTTCTAGAGCAGAGCGACTCCATATGTAATATTGAGTTATTATATATCAATGTTATGCTCAAAAACTGAACACAGCTTACATCCTCCACCTGAGTGGGCAGAAGGGGGCAACACAAGTCACATGGTAGCTCATACTTGCCAACTCTCCTGGAAAGTCTGGGAAAGCTGGCATTTCTCCCACATCCCGGAATTCCCTTGTTAAAATGAAGCGATTCACCGAGAATCGCGACATTTTGGCCCCACCCCCCGCGACAAAACATCATTTTACTCGTGGGGGTGGGACAAAATGATGCGATTCGAGGTGCCTCGCCCCCACCCTCCCATTAGTCACGCCCCTCTCCCGGACGTCGCCTACTAAAAGTAGGCAAGTATGTGGTAGCTATTAATGTCACTCATGTCCCCTCGTCTGATGTAGTACCGCGCAAATCACGTCTGTTTGCCTTGATATATAGACTTCATAGTATTATGTGCACAAATGTGTTAACCACAGCAGTTTATCAGATGTATGTCTTAATTTTCTAGAAATAAATAACAATATCAAATCTGCCTCACTTTCCTTATTTAATAAAGTTGATTTAATTTTTTTATCATTTAATATTTTATTATGATGAGTAGAGGTCTTAGAGGTCAATAAAGCACACTTTGTTTGGCAGCATTTGCACCACCTTCCTCATTAAACTTTTCCTTATTCCTTTCAATGAACTGCTGGACAAAATAAGTAATAACAGGACTGTTTTTATTTCAAGTGTATAATTGTTGAGTTACTAATAATAAACCCATTGGCCTACTTGCACAAAACCACCACACATTTATTAAACTCATCAAATCTGTCTCCAATCGGGCCTGAGTCATTAAGAAGTGCAAAGCAAAAAAAAAAGGGGTAATTTTGCACCTTGGCAAAACCATGTTGCATTGGAGGGGGAGGTAAATTTAAAATGTGGGGGCAGATTTATAGTTGGGTAGGACATGTCCTGGATCAACTTTAAATGTCAGTGTAAAAATAAAGCTATCAAGTATTTGTGCGCTGCATGAAAAAACAGCCAGTATTTAACTTACGTGCAAAATAATAAACTCATTTGAACCCCTTGCATTGTAACATGGTATGTCCAGGATCAAATTTACTCCTTCTTTTGCCTTGCTCCTCTTAACGACTCAGGCCCAAAGCCTTTTGCACCGCTATGCTAAGTCATACTTACCTACTTTCTGCAGCTCCCTTCCAGGAGCCAGCCAGTGGAGGGGGGCGTGAGGGGGCGAGGCCGCGCAAAATTGCGTCATTTCGGCTAAACGCCGCGATTCACGCCCGATGAATCTCGGCATTTGGGATCTAATTCTGCCCACTTCCTAGTGAAGTGGGCAGAATTCGGGAGATTGCCACACTCGCCCTGGAGTCCGGGAGACTCTCACAAAATGCAGAAGTCTCCCGGACATTGCGGGAGAGTTGGCAAGTATGTGCTAAGTAGAGAACTCAGCCCTATTTCCGTCACGACTTTAACTATCTCACAGGCACAATTAAATCTCATTTATGTGCCGATACTGGAGCATGTTTGCAATGCAAAAGCTCTATGTCCAGGGGCGCACGCAGGATTGTCAGGGGAAGGTTTCCCCCCCTGACCCAAAAAAAAAAAAAACCACGAGAGAGAGCTGCTGTGCATGTGCCCGCGCATGCGCAGCAGCTCCGTTTCGGCAGCGCTGTCCTATACAGCAGCCGCGGCGCTGTCAAAGAAGCGTCCACGGCGGTGCTGTATCAGCACCGCCGCGGGCGCTTCTTTGACATCGCCGCGGCTGCTGTATAGGACAGTGCCAATATGGTGGCCACTTAGTTAGCGCAGGGGGGGTTTCCGGAGACTCGGGCACCCCCCTGCGTGCCCCACTGATGTCCCCCCATCCACCTACCATGCAGAACAAACATTTATTCAGTATAAAATCAAGTGCCGAGGCCTTTTTTTATACCATCACACAAGAGTTAAAAGAAAACAATTTTTGTGCTCTGTCAAACTATGCTACTCCGATGTAAAAGACCTCCATTGTTGTGAAGTTATTATGCTGAGCTGTATATATGCAGGAGGTAGATCCGCTACGTCAATAAATGTTATCTTCATTTTACAAGCTGTTAACTCTTAAGTTACATGTCCCTGCCTCCTGTTACTATATATTATCCATGTACACAATGCATAAGTGACTTCATGCATCATAAATATTTATGCAATTATCGTTACCATATTTCATGAATTCATTAAGCTGCAATGATGAAAATGATTACTATGGAAATGTCCTTTTGTAAGAGTTCATCAACCTTGGGATTTATTTAGCATATCAGCAGTGGAACAGGCAGTTCCAAATATAATACAGGAAATATGAGATTATTTCCCCTGAATCGGACAGTACAAGATATGATCATAGTTTTAATGGCCCTGTAGACAAAGACAGATTAAGTTACTCTTGATGGAAAATGACAAATCGCGAACATTTCACCAAGGCAGCAAAAAAGCCACCATGATGTTGAGAAATAGAGAAAAGCAAAATACTATTCTGTAATTTACATAGGGTACATATGTAGAAACAAGATCGCCCTTTACAGCATGAGTAGCATAGACAATCATCATCATCATCATCTTCACCATTTATTTATTTAGCGCCACTAATTCTGCAGCACTGTACAGAGAACTCACTCACATCAGTCCCTGCCCCATTGGTGCTTACAGTCTAAATTCCCTAATATACACACAGACAGAGAGAAAGAGACTAGGGTCAATTTTGGTAGCAGCCAATTAACCTACTAGTATGTTTTTGGAGTGTGGGAGGAAACCAGAGCACCCGGAGGAAACCCACGCAAACAAGGGGAGAACATACAAACTCCACACAGATAAGGCCATGGTCGGGAATAGACAATGAATGATATCGAGGTCTGAGAGTTCTGAAAATAATGTATGATACTGGGCTGCAAAAGTAGAAACTAGCAGGGAGACCCACTAATAAAATCCAAATTGAAAGAGAGGCAGCACTCACCAGATTAGCATATTAGATTAGAATTTTATTCCAACCAGCAAAGCAAACAAATGATTATTGTTTCAGTCTCTTTTGGGACATTTGCTACCCTGGTGGGTGCTCTCTCTCTTTAAATATGTATATATAGGGCCTGAGTCATTAAGGCAAAAAAGGAGTAAATGTTCTCCGGGACAAACCATGTTACAATTCAAGGGGTGCAAATGAGTTTATTATTTTGCACATAAGTTAAATACTAGCAGTTTTTTCATCTAGCACACAAATACTTGCTAGCTTTATAATTACACTGAAATTTAAAGTTGATCTAGGACATGTCCTACCCCAACTATAAATCTGTCCCCACATTTTAAATTTACCTCCCCCTCCAATGCAACATGGTTTTGCCCACGTGCAAATATTACTCTTTTTTTATGCTTTGCCCTCCTTAATGACTCGGGCCCATAGTGTGTCTGATAACTACAGAATTTTTCAACTGTGCTGCTGTGATTTACATATCATAAGAGTCCATGGGGTATATTTACTAAAGTGCGGGTTTGAAAAAGTGGATATGTTGCCTATAGCAACCAATCAGATTCTAGCTGTCATTTTGTAGAGTGCACTAAATAAATGACAGCTAGAATCTGATTGGTTGCTATAGGCAACATCTCCATTTTTTCAAACCCGCACTTTAGTAAATCTAGCCTCATGTCAGTTTTTGTCATTGAATAAACAGTGTACTTTCTCAGATGTTAAAACATGTTGTAATATTTTAATGTAATGTGTTATGAAAGGATGCAGGTCATTTCAACCTTTCAAGGTATAGAAACATAGCATTTGACTAGAGAAAATAACAAATGTCTGCCCTCTACGATAGTGAGGGACAAAGTGAAATAGCTGAAGGGCCACATGCATGGCCCTCCAGCCTTCAAAGGGGCTGCACAGAGGAAGGAGGGAGAGCAGAGTGCACTCCCTCCTCCTATGGGAAGTCAGCTGACAGCATTTGGATAAGATTGCAGGGCTGCAGGTGAAGGCTCGGGGGGCTCTGCTGGTTCGCAGGCCTCCTGTTGCCCACTTCTGCTCTACAATGTACATTGTTTTATGTAATATTATTATTTTGACTGTTGCACTTTTACCTTTCTTTCTAGCAATAAGAGGCTAAGTGGACAACATTATGTTCAATGCATTCTGGATTTCACCCCGAACACTGGTGAAGCTATCAGCTTTTATTTTATAAGTGTATTATTAGGACATTCAGTTTTGTACACAGATTTCCAGGTAAGATGTCATCAGTTGATAATATCGTAGATACTTTTACACAGTCTGTCACGCTTTATTCTATGTTTATTTATATATTGCTAAATATCCACAATGACGCACTACCGCTGGGACAGTTCAGTGCTAACAAATGTGAATATTTGCATAATATATGTAAAAGACACACATCTGTTGTACAGGACTGACTGTGCTAGATATGAACAGCAGTCACAGGGGCTACTAGTATATGAGCAAGTGTTAGACATTGTAAATGAAAAGCAACCCCCCTACAATATCCAGGTATGTTGAGCAGAAATATATCACATTTTGTCTCCATTTATTTATTATTTAGTTATGTTGCTTTGCCTTACTTTATGTAAAGCACTGAAAATCATATTGGTCCCTAATAAATGAATACATAAATAATTTAATAATAATGATAATAGTAACCAAATATTTCCCAATGAGAAAATAAAGGTGTACATGTCAAGAATGTGCTTGTGTTTATTATTATTCAGCTTTTATTGTACTTAGTTGCAATCTGCAGTGTGTAAGCCACAAATGTAACATTCATAGCAATTTTAGAAGCAAACCTAGTACTTGCATTTATTATAAAGTGTCTCACCGGGGCAGTTTATAATGAGGCGACAAATTGTAGAATTTCAGGTCAAAAGATAGTATAGTATCTCCCTTGATTATAGATGTATTACAGAATAAAGATATATATATGTTTCACATGCTTTATAATGCGATCAGGGAAGTGATGACGTTAGTTTGTCCATTTATGAATTAGTTACAGAAAAATGGTTATGTTTGAAATTCTCCTAATGAAAGCAAAATAAAATAATAGAAGAGATAGAGGCACATTTCAGTACAAAGTCATAATTTATTCTAATCTGTATAAAAAGTCATAGTTCTGTATTAAAAATGTCTTCTCCCAGGAGAAGGAATATATTATTTTGCATCATAAATAAAATCAGAGCTTATATACAATGGTCAGCAAACTCAGAAGAAGGCTCCAGCCTAGTGCTTTTCATATCAGTGCTTTGGAAACTGAAGCTGGTCTTGCATTACAAACAGGAATTACAGTACCAGAAAATACTGAGGTATTTCTTCTTTGCTTCGTTAAAAAGCTGAAATCGTAGGTTCTGAAGGCAGGACGAAGCTTGCAGTATAAATAAAAGGACGTAGATATTTTACAATTTATAGGCCGCAGCCTTTCTTCAACTATGAGCAAATACAAAAAGTTCAGGAATGGAAATACTGTTGAATCCCCATTAAACGGGGATTATAATCGAACAACAATCAGACGTAAAACAAAAGGCAATTATGACCTGTCTTTCTTGAGTTCCTTAGTGGTAAGGACGTATGTCCAAAATCACAAGTCATGTCAGTTGTATGTCATCTGTGGTTTCACCAGTTCATCTGGTTGCAAAAACTTGTCCTTCATGTCTAGTTGACTGTGAAGGCTCAAAAGCAAAAACAAAAAATTCTGATAATAAAAAAAAAGTGTTTCAAAAGTATTGCACTTAATAACACATACAGTCCATGTGTTTCAGTTCAGGCTCTTTAGCTGGGTCACCTAGCAGCTTGGCGATGTAGTGATTGGACTTTGAAGGTAACTCAGTGAGCTTGTTGCTGGGTGGACAGGGATGGAGACTGGGAAATTGAAAACGGTGGTGGTAGATGTTCCCCTGTCCAAAACTGATATTGTGGGGCTACCAGCCTCAGCGGAACAGGAAGGTGCCAGCACTTGTGATTCAAACTGGAGCAGCTGTCCCATGAAACTGAAATTAGGGGAAATAATGCTCCTTCTCTGCTTAACAAACTCAAAAGCTTCATCCAGCTTTACACGGTTAGTCCTCATAAGATAAGCAAGGCAGATTGTCGCAGAACGTGAGATGCCAGCTTGGCAGTGGACAAACACTCTTCCACCTTTATTTTTGATAGAGTCTGGAAAAAAAACAATAAGTTATTTTAAAGATACTTGATACTTTGAACACAAAAACAATAGGAGACTGCTATGTCTTAACTTGAAAAATGTATGGTATCAAAAGAAGTCTTGTTTAATGAAAGAAGTGGGAGCAATTCACACATCATGGAAGCTTACAGTACTGACCACTAGGTGGCAGTCTAAGACACAACAGGTCATATTATGGTTCACTATTCATTATGTTTAATTTTTCCTCATTTAAAGAGAGGAATCTATTTGGCGTTGGAAAAAAAAGAAAATTAAAGAAATATAAATATGACTTAAAATAACTTATATGCTTCCCATGAACAGTGCTATGCTTTAACATATACCTAGTTTGTCTATAGGGTAGATACAGCCCTGTGTAAACAGCAATGTGACTGTCATCAACCACTAGTAAGAGTAAAAAAAATGCTATTCACTCACTACTTAGATTCTTTGGGAATCTATACTAATTAAATAGACACTCTAGAAATATTTACCTATAAAGTCAATAGCTTCATTGAACCAGGAGCTGATGTCTGCTTTGTGACTGTCTTCCACTGGGATGCTCTTGTACTGATAGTGTCCCTCAAAATGGTTTGGGCAGTTAGCCGAAACATTGATCAGGGCAGTTATGCCAAGGGTATCTAGCATGTCTTTCCTGGACGCATGGTAGGCACTGCCTAAATACAGAAAAGGCAGGATTTCCACTGGTCCCCCCTGTAACATAGTAATAAAAGAAAACAGTCAGTCATTTGGAAACATTGTCAAACACACAGCAGATATCCTTATTTCACAAAAGAGAGGGGGATTCAAATGTTTTAGCTTCAGTCTAAACACTAGCTCGGACAATGTAGCCATTCTTCTTAGACTTTGTGTTCATAGCAGCAGCTATTGTGTATTGAGCCCTTTTTTGAGCTGCGTTTGAGGAAGTAAACATATGTATTGTCTTTAAACTGTAGTAACTATTGTTTACAGTTAAATATTGTTTCAATGCTAGTGGTGAAGGAGGGAGAGGCTAGCTTAGCAGAAGATTTTAACCCTTTCATGGTTGCTAATCTAATAGTATCATCAGAGCAACATATACTAACCTGATCATATAGTGGGGTTCCACAGGGTGTGCAGTTAGAGTCTGCGCTGCCTGGCACACTGCTGGCACTCAGGGGTAGGCTTAGACCGACGGGAGGAGAACATTTGCTACAAAATTCAGGACACTCGGACGAAAATGCTTCATATCCACCTGAAAGAAAGAACATTTGACATTCATAAGATTTGGTGTTTTGGTCATTTAGATACATGTTATGACTTTTGATTGGTTTTACTGCGAGGTAACACAACACATAGGGATAACTGGGATATTTTAAAAGTAAAAGGGACGGGACTAATACAGACAGGATGTGTAAGTTAAGTTTAGGAGGGGAATTTTCAAGTACCTTTTAGAAAGAAGATCCTGCTGCCCCGGGGGTCTCTACATAAAGCGCTGACTGCCAACATCATAGTACTGTCTTTCCTAAGGGGTTCCAGCTCACATGTCCTCTCATCCAGCAGCACCACAGCCTCGTACATCCCAGCAATCAGCCTGCACCTCTGCTCCTCGTTGGGGATAATGTGTTCCAAGCCCATGCTGCCCTTAGCCCTCCTTTTTACTATTGTGCTGAATCTCACATTGCTGGAGCCGATGATATGGGAAGAGCTGAATGAAAAGAACGATCTACAGTCCAGGACCAGGCATTGGTGCGCTCTCTCTGCCAGGAGTGCTTTCATTGTGCTGCAATCCATGCCACAAATCTCCATATTGACCATAGCTAAGCGGCAAACTCTTCTCAAAAGTTTAGATCTCAGGTAGGAATCTGTGCTTCTTTTATCCAGACCCGCTGTAGTGCACAGAGAAAGTCCAACGAATAACACTGGTTTGTCTTGTAAAAAAAATAAGGGTTACTTTCTTTTTCAATGCAGTCGCCTTTTGGACTCCTTTGTATGGATATAATATAAAAGTCTTGTTAGAAAAATAAATAATATAGCCTTAAAATAAAAGCCAGTCTTGTTTTGGTTCCTTGAGTTACTTTAGCTTGGTGGCTTTATTTTGAGCTGCAACACAGAGCTCACACAAGCTATTTATATGAAGCAGGAGGAGGGAGGGATTTTTGTGAATGGCTTGTACCACATGGATTCTACAGTGACATCATTTAAGCTCACAGCCTTAGACACACCCACTCGTGTGTCCAGCCAAAAAGAATGACGTCGGTCTAAGCTGCAAAGTCAAACACTCATATACACTCTCTCTCTCTCTCTTATCACCCTGCCCAGGCAGGAAATAAACTGTTGTAACCCTATCCAGCAGCAGAAAGGCTCCAGGGATCCCATAGTATGTGGTCAGAATAAGAAGCACGCAATGTTCTCTTCATTAGGGTTTTACACACACATACAGAAATGATTAAATACAATTTGCTGTCCTATTTTCATAACATTTTCACTAATAAAACTGGAATGTGAATGGGAGCAGTGTGTGTGTGAGGTAATCTGCGAGCACTCAGCTTGGAATCCACATTAGCCCCCATCGCAAACCAAAAATCCACAAACATTGATCCGTTCTGATGATAAAGAACTGTGTTTATTAAAGGCAGAACAAAACCATGTTGTCACTGGATATTTTGATCTGCAACTTGAATTCCTAAGATATTTTGTTAGACATTCAGTAAAAAAAAAGTCACAATATGTACACACGGACAACATTTTAAAATAATCTCAGGGAAGCTTACATGTGCGTTTGTTCAAGGTATGGGTGAACACCGGAAGTGCCGCAATGCCGGAATGATGTAGCTCCCTGCAGCGCCCTCTTCTGGTGTCTTGAGTGAAGTATTGCTGTCTGTCTCAATCTATGTCGGAATGGAGCATTCAGTGCCAGCATGTGTCTGCAAGTACGTTACCCATTCATTCCGGGTGCCGGAATGGGTCTGCAAGTACATTACCCATTCATTCCGGGTGCCGGAATGGGTCTGCAAGTACCTTACCCAACCATTCCGGGTGCCGGAATTATACTGCGAGTACCTTACCCGTCCATTCCGGTTGCCGGAATGGGACTGTGAGTACCTTACCCATCCATTCCGGGTGCCGGAATGGGTCTGCAAAGGCCCATAGCCAGGGCCGGACTGGGACTAAAAATCAGCCCTGGCATTTCAAGCATACAGGCCCATCTCTGTTGATGAGCAGGACAAAACTGTGTGCCGCTGCGCAGCAGCGGCGCCACCAGGGGCATACCCACATTATGTTGGGGGCATAGCTATCCATTCCGGGTGCCGGAATGGGTCTGCGAATACCTTACCCATCCATTACGTGTGCCGGAATGGGTCTGCGAGTACCTTATCCATCCATTCCGGGTGCCGGAATCAGTCTGCAAGTACCTTACCCATCCATTCCGGTTGCCAGAATCGGTTTGCAAGTGCCATAGCTATCCATTCTGGGTGCCGGAATGGGTCTGCGAGCACCTTACCTATCCATTCCGGGTGCCGGAATGGGTCTGCGAGCACCTTACCTATCCATTCCGGGTGCCCGAATGGGTCTGCGAGCACCTTACCTATCCATTCCGGGTGCCGGAATGGGTCTGTGAGTACCTTACCCTTCCATTCCGGTTGCCGGAATCGGTCTGTAAGTGCCATAGCTATCCATTCTAGGTGTCGGAATGGGTGTTTGAGTAAGTTGCCCATCCATTCCGGGTGCTGGAATGGGTCTGCGAGTACCTTACCCATCCATTCTGGGTGCCAGAATGGGTCTGCAAAGGCCCATAGCCAGGGCCGGACTGGGACTAAAAATCAGCCCTGGCATTTCAAGCATACAGGCCCATCTCTGTTGATGAGCAGGACAAAACTGTGTGCCGCTGCGCAGCAGCGGCGCCACCAGGGGCATACCCACATTATGTTGGGGGCATGGTCAACGTGGGGCATTGATACATACATTATAATAAAACATTACATTTATCAGGCCCTCCCTATCATGCCACCCCCCACCCCAGAAACACATTACAACACCCCCAGCCCACTGCACTTATCTATGCTTCTGATGCTGCTGACATCCATCAGGGTGGGAACTTCCTGTAGAGTGAGCAGTGAAGCTCTTAGTCTCACAAGATTAATAAATCTCATGAGACTTAGAGCTCCTCTGCTTGATCTGCAGGCTGTGTCCTATCCAGGAACTGAGAGTAGCTATCCGCTCCCTCCTGCTAACCAGAGCTGGATGCTCTGGGGCCCTAGGCACTTAAGACAGGGGGGCTACTATGATGTAATATGGTTATTAGACACATTTTCAACAAATACACAGGCAATACTGTGAGCACTACTATTAGGTGCACACAGTTCTGCCTTCACAAGCAGTACAATGTGAAGCAGTACATACCTCCCAACTGTCCTTATAGTCAGACCAAATCCTGACTAAGCAGGACAGTCATCCACCAAATTCAGGACAGTTGGCAGAATGTCCTGGTCTCTCTTACCTGTCTTGTCATTGTCTCCACTTGTGGCTGCTGGTGTCTTTAGATCAGTTACTGCTTGTCTGGATCCTGGAATGTTGGGGGCCCTAATTGGGGAAAAAAATGGTTACATGAAATGTAGAAAACTCCAACCAGCAGCGGTGTTAAATCAATATAACACCTACGTTTTAAAATTAGGCCTTACTCCAGCCCCAACATTAAAATGATAGTATTCACATTTGATAAATACATCTATTTCCCTCCAACTAGCCCTGGCATTAAATAGTATATACATTTAATAAATAGACCTATTTCCCTACAAACAGCCCCAACATTAAATTAATAGTATTCCCATTTAATAAATAAACCGCTTTCCCTCCCTCCAAACAACCCCAGCAAGAAATTAAATAGCATTTATATTTAATAAAAATAACCATTTCCCACAACCATCTCAGGCATTAAATAATTAATAATTTAATTTAATAAATATACCTAATTTTCCCCAAACAGCCCCACAATCACTTAATAGCACACATTATAGTCATATACTGTCCCCCACACACATTACAGTCATATACTGTCCCCCACACACATTACAGTCATATACTGTCCCCCAAACACATTACAGTCATATACTGTCCCCCCACATACATTACAGTCATATACTGTCCCCCTTCACACATTGGCCATTTTTTATTCTTCCCCTCCTACAGCCATTGCCCCCCATGCAGACATTTTCACACCCAATTCCCCCTGCAGACATTGTCACTCACCCTCCCAATCCCCCTGCAGACATTGTCACTCACACCCCCCTTCCCCCTGCAGACATTGTCACTCACACCCCCCCTTCCCCCTGCAGACATTGTCACTCACACCCCCCCCCCTTCCCCCTGCAGACATTGTCCCTTACACCCCCCCTTCCCCCTGCAGACATTGTCCCTCACACCCCCCTTCCCCCTGCTGACATTGTCCCTCACACCCCCTTCCCCCTGCAGACATTGTCCCTCACACCCCCCCCCCTTCCCCCTGCAGACATTGTCCCTCACCCCCCCTTCCCCCTGCAGACAATGTCCCTCAACCCCCCTTCCCCCTGCAGACATTGTCCCTCACCCCCCCTTCCCCCTGCAGACATTGTCCCTGACACCCCCCTTCCCCCTGCAGACATTGTCCCTCACCCCCCCTTCCCCCTGCAGACATTGTCCCTCAACCCCCCTTCCCCCTGCAGACATTTTCAATCACCTCTCCAATACAGTCTCCCATGCAGTGATTTTTACTCATTCCCCCCCCTCCCCTGCAGTACCTGTCACTATCCCCGGACACACCAACTCACCTCAACACCCTGCGCGCTCAACAGACCGACGGCTCCTAGACGGCTGCGCCGGGGACCCTACCTTCTTTGTGAAGTAGGTATGTTTCCTCTCCTTAAGTGTCAATTTAATGTATTAAATATGAACAAATAAAAAAAATTAACAATTTTGCATTGTTTAATTATTTTAAAACTTGCTTAACCTAAACTTAAACTTCACACTGCAGTTCTCTGTGAAAATGTACTTTAATATTGATTTCAATATTTCTGCCAGCAGTTTTCTATATTAGTAAACAATTATGGTCCTTGACAACCTGAGGTGTACCAGCTTGCTCATCAATAAGTGAATTTATTTCAATAATCTACTATTATAATGGATAATGATTGCACTGGCTGTAACACTAAACTCCTAATGCTTAGCTTGATGCAGTCAAAAGAGTATCAAACTTATTAGTGTATTTCAAAACAGATTTAGAAATTGCACCTCTCCCCAGCAAGCTCCAGTGAGTTGTCTTCAGATAGCTCTGTATGTCTGTCTTCCACTTCAATCATTTTTAACTTTTAACCATACCAACCAGTGATTAATGTTTTATGCTACAGTTTTCTTAAATGATAACTAGTTGGAAAGGGCAATTGTGCTTTCACTGCATTGTGTCCTTTGTGCAAATACAATAATGTAACAACCAAATGTGTACAAGCTGAACATTAGTAGCAGCAAATGTTATATTCTGTCCAAAAACAAAGAGGGCATTGTTAAGAGGATTATTTTACATTTCTATCAGCCATATCGGTCGTCATGAGCAAAAGAATAGTAGTAATTTGGGATGCGTTTTAGTGAACTGTTGTAAGACATCTTAAAGGTATATTCCGAAAATAAGTATGTGATGATGTTAAAAGCTGTGTATGGTAATCTATGATGAACTCTAATGTATGTTTCATTAAAATGTATCTCAACCTGTTTCTGTTCTAAAGATTTTTATTACTTTGATTGACATTTTGGACAAACATTCTTCCCCTGTGTTTTGGTTGCCTTTTTCTCAATCCATTCTAAGTGATACCAGTCTTGGCATTTTCCTTCACACAATATCACGTGTGACGTCTCTGGATGTTTACATTCTTCTCTTGCAAAACAAGTAGACCATATTGATCTGTAATATTCAGAAATTGCTGATGAGAGAAAGGCTAATGTACTTGTTTATCCCTTGGTGGAATGTTTAAATAATTACAGTTCAAAACACTATGTCTTTTCGGGCATGGATTCTGTCTTCTTGGTCTATATTTCAGAAATATGGCATTTTCAGTGACTCTAGTGCATTTACCAATTCAGATGATATCCACATCCGTACGCATGTCATGTCACTTGGAAAGGGTACAACTGATCCTCTGCACAATAGATGTGCATAAAGACACAGTTCCAAGAGTCTTCTTGTTATGGAATGTCAAGTGGTACATGAACAGTCAATTTCTTTCTGTAGCATTTCATGTAATAATTTACAAATTCTTGAATGTGGGCAACAGTTGAAAAACCATGATTTGAATCCAGGTATAAAATAATCATCCACATCATGAATACTCCAACAAGTACCCAGTGGTTTCCATGTACATTTATAGGAAATAACCAGATGTCTTTTTCTAGTATGTTTTTATCCCTGAAATTGAACACATCAGTTGTCCCTCCACTAATATCAAGGGACTTCATAAACTGGGAGTTAAAGACACAGAACTTCACATCACTCTCTCAGAGATTTTCCACTGTTGCTCTGGTCAGGGGCCGATTGGCCATAGACCTTACAGGGAAGTTTCCCGGTAGGCCGATGGCCTAACGAGGCCACCTCAGATTTTCCCGGGGGCGCGTTTGGATGCGGCGGGGGGAGGCACGTACAGGAAAGCAATCTAAAATATTGGTGTTCAGTGGGCAGCAACAGGCAGCCAATTGCTAGGTGTCACGGGCACTAGGAGTCTTTGCCCGGGATATCACCAGATGATGATCTTACCAGAGTAGTGTGGGTTACACAGTGGTCCTCTGGTAGCAGGGTGACTAGCGGAACATATGACTCAGCAGATGGTGAGAGGATGCAAATAGAAAAGTCAATGACTAGCAGCAATCTGGTTAATGATTAGGTAGATATGAACACGAGGATCTTGATGGACGTGAAGAAGTGCAGGAAGGTAACAGGGAAGTCAGTGGTCTGCATACAGCAAGTTGTACCACTGCTTATGGTGAAGAGACTTGTCCAGGTGCAGGTAGGTAACAGGGAAGTCAGTGGTCTGCGTACAGCAAGTTGTACCACTGCTTATGGTGAAGAGACTTGTCCAGGTGCAGGTAGGTAGCGGGGAAGTCAGTGGTCTGCGTATAGCAAGTTGTATCACTGCTTATGGTGAGAGGACTTGTCCAGGTGCAGGTAGGTAGCGGGGAAGTCAGTGGTCTGCGTATAGCAAGTTGTACCACTGCTTATGGTGAGAAGACTTGTCCAGGTGCAGGTAGGTAGCGGGGAAGTCAGTGGTCTGCGTATAGCAAGTTGTACCACTGCTTAATAGGTGAGGAGGTGTACAAGTGTTGATGAGCGGAAACAAAGAATGTAGGCACTGAGAGCACAAGGAACTTGATCCCAAACAATATGCACAAGTCTATGTTGGTGTGGCAGGCGCTGCTTGACAGAGACAAATTCACTACTGGAATCCAGGCTAATAGCAGAAGGTCAATTAGCATATGTATCTCACGACTGAACAAAGAGGTAAACTTCCCAGCAGATATGCGGAGTAATAACACAGTCTCAGGGAGATAGAGGATTCCGTGGGTAAGTGGAGAACAGTCCAAGCGGATATGCAGTAAACGAATACAGTCAATAGAAAGTAAGCATACCGTGGTTCAGTTGAGCAGGCTGTCCACGAGAGGATACAGAAACAGCTGAGCGGCTGCACGCCAGCACGAGTAAAGAAACCACAGGTGAGTGGTAGCGGTAATCAGGGTCCGGGTCAGCACACAGGCAGAGAACTAGACACGGGTAGAACAACAATGAGCAATGCAGGAATCACTGGAGATAGCGAACACGAGTAGAACACTGGAGGTAATAGCGGACTGGAAGCCGCAGATGATTAGAGCAGGAATCAGCAGGGAACTAAAGAGACATAGTAGAACACGGGAGACTTGTAGCGTTCTGGAAACCGGCAATGAGTTGAGCAGGAATCAGCAGGAAGCTGAAGACACGGAGAAGTACACAGGAACACCTTCAGAGACTCACAGGGAATGAGACTCCAAGATCAGGCAACGAGGTAATGAACACAGGTGCTTTAAATAGGGAGCGTTGCCTGATCAACCAATTAACTAAAAGCAAAGGTCAGAAGAGTTCTTAGGAACTGCGCATGCGCAGACCATCAGGATGGCGGGCGGCCACGGTTCAGGATAGGTGCTGGCAGGAATACTGGAGAGCCACGCACCAGTGACGAGGCACTCACGGTCCGGTGAGTGACACTAGGCTCCCACGGTGCTGTTCGGCAGACAGGAAGTCTGATTTCACTTCCTGTCTGCCTGATGTGAGAAAAGACGCTGCTCAGAGCAACTGAAGGTAAGTGAGGGGGCTTAGTATACTATACTATACTAAGGGAGGTTTCCTATACTATACTAAGGGGGACTACCTATACTATGCTATACTAGGGGGTCTGCCTATACTATACTAAGGGGGGCTGCCTATACTATGCTAAGGGGTGGCTGCCTATACTATACTAAGGGGGGGCTACCTATACTATACTAAGGGGGGCTGCCTATACTATACTAAGGGGGGCAACCTATACTATACTATACTATTGGGGGGCTACCTATACTATACTAAGAGAGGGCTGCCTATAGTATACTATACATTTGCCCTTTAGAGATGACCCACTGTGTGTAAAGTCATCACATCTAGGTTTTCCTAAATGTTACTACAACCAAATTCCTGTAGTTCTAAATCCCGCCTACTTTTGTGTTGGCCCCACCTACAGTTATTTTGGTCCCGCCGACATGAGGCCACTTCAATAATTTTTTCCAGGGCCACTTTAAGTTCCCAATCCGCCCCTGGCTCTGGTTAATAAAAAGCCATCAATAATGATATCAGTTAGCCATTCTCTGGCAAAAAGAGTCTCCATATCAAGAAGGTTAATGGCAACATTTTGTATTTTAATAGACCTTACTTCTGGATAGGTATTTTAATTATTTAAATTATCCCATACAGCTGGCAATTCCTTCATCAAAGAGATATATATATATATATATATATATATATATATATAAATATATATATATATATATATATATATATATATATATAGCATGTGAATTTATAGAAGTGTAATTTATTGATGTGTAATTTTCATTTTCGGCACTCTTAACCTTAGCGGAGGACTACTTTGTTCTAGAGGCATGGGGCGCTGCAGGAAGCTGACTCATTCCGGCATTTCGGCAGTTTCCGCTTTTACCTAATTCAGTTTGTTTTATGATGTCTGCAGTAAGTTTTAAACTGATTTAAAACTCATATACAAGATGTGAATGGAATCTGAATCCAGCAATTAATACAAGGAAACTTGGTGCAATTGGACAACAATATAAGCCATTATTAGTATTTGTGTTTGATAATTAAACATCCAAGTATTTTGACTCACATCAGCATCTCTTAGTTTTCTAAAATGTATATTTCATTTATTTATGTTCTCTCTACCGGAAATTGGAGCAGGTTTTACTTTTGGACAGGAGCAATGATCTTCAGTTACATGGGTCCTGCTTATAAAATAGTGTCACTCTTGGTTAGCAGTAGCGTCTGATCTTGATGCCCGCAAACGTCATTTGATACAGTGAACTAATATTTCCCCGCTGATACCACAGTAGACACTGCAATTAACTTCTAGGTCCCTAGTATGTATTGCAGGCCTTTAAACTCTGTTGTGTAGGGACAGGTGAATATCCTGGGAAGAAAAACAATCGCATTGCCCAACCCATGTCAATATCCTACAATGATGGGTAAAAGAAAAGACTTTCTAAACCCATTGTTTCCCCCGTCTTTTCCCACACCCCTAGTGATCTAGCAGCAGTGACATTTGAAAGCAACTGAGACCATGGGGCAAAGACCCTCTAATGTATTATACTTGGGATAATGTGGGGGTGGGAAGCTTAACCTTTAGTGGGTTCTTAGGCAAATAAGAAGTCCTTTCAGAAAACAGAAAGTGTAACAAAACAGTTAAATTGATACTTCAATAAAGAAATAGCTAAACAGTAAATAAAAGTTAACCATTAACCCATCAAGGGCACAGAACTTCTCACAGCTAGAAAATGTGAGTGGAGCATCACTCACCTACTATAAGCTTAATAAATATTTAGCTAGATTATTCATACAGTCGCCTTCTACTTCAAATGACTCTGTGAAGGAAAGCAATTTAAAACAGATTGTTTAAATGTTGTGTTGTACCTTACAGGTCTCCTTTCCAAGTGAGTGACCTTATGGTAATAAAAGGAGTATTACATACAGGCAGTTAGACATACCAGTTAAATGTCAAAGGTCTACATTTAGAAAAACAGTCCCAAGAGCTGTGGGGGATGGGGATGGTGACTGTAAACCTCCACTTTTCACAATAGCTAGACATAGAATAACACTGGTTTGTATTATAACAAAGGGATTATTTTACAAGGAAATAGAGAAGGCAGTTTTGTTGTGAATGGGTTCTACCAGAGCTTCTGAGTGACCTTAACACCTTTCATTTGGAGATTAGCTTGAGACAGCACAAACAGACCAAATGAGAACAAATGGCAAAACATGCAATATCTTTTTGCTCCACTCCATTATTAACCAAGCACTGCCTATTGCTCTCATACTACGTTCAGAGTAAGGTCATTTTACATGACTGCTCTAGATATTTCTGTGTATACAAAAACTTTTGTTAGTTCGGTGAAAAACATACCAAGGTAGCCGTTAATCTTGGTGCCATATCACCATCATTTAGTTGTCAGGCGCCACAAATTTCACAGTGCCGGACGTTTAGTGTCAAAACTCACATGAATGCAAGTTAAACATACTCAAACATATATATATATCACAAAAATAAAATTTATACCGCTAGGGGATTAACAAAATATTCATATATAACACAGATAAACAAATAGAATTAAATTAGCTTCATACAGTAGGCTGGTCTTGCCGGAGATACCTCTTCCAGGTATGAATCTAGAATACACAAATAAGAAAGAGAGCGCCAAGCATAGTGCAGTATTATGTTTTTTGGGGGGTTTTAAATAGTCGATAATACTACACTAAGCTTGGCGCTCTTTTTCTTGTTTGTATAATCAAAAATATTATTATAATTGATTATTTATATAGCAACACCATTTTATGCTGCGTTGTACAGAGTATTAATCATTCATATCAATCCCTGCCCCAATGTAGCTTATAGACTAAATTCTCCTCCACACAAACACACACACACACACACTAGTATGCATTTTTTTGTCTTCCGTCAGTTAACCTACCAGTGTGTTTTTAGACTGTGGGAGGAAACTGAAGCACCTGTGAAACCCACATGAACATGGGGAGAACATATATCAATGAATTATGGCTACATAATCTATATTCTTCATGATGATCAATACACAGCAGCACTAAATTATAGAGGTGTAATTTATAAAGGAGTACTGAATCTATGATGCCACGTCTATTCTTCATTACATTGTTCTTACCTGTTGGTTCAGTATTTCCGGTGTAAAATGGTTTTAGATCTCAGACTATAAATACAAGTGGCAGTTTCACTATTATAGAATATGTGGCTAACACAATTTGTTCTAATTTAGCAACATGTAGCATTGAAGAAAACCTAATAGGCATTTTACTTCAGACATATTGAGACAGTTTCCGTTGTGGTGGATCACAGCTCAGAATCACGAGAGTCACAGGAAATGAAGTCAGCATCTCTAACCTACTTTAGAAGCAAAGCTTTTAGGCAAAAAATACTGTGTACTAATTAGAGTGACATGTTACAAAATAAGTCACTGATAAAAACATATGATGTTGTGATATATGAATGAGTGTTTGATGCAAATTTGACCCTGATTAGGAATCTAATCACGTAATTTAGACATAGTTTAGATAAAATTGCGCATGAGTGCCACAAAATATTAATATAATTTATCAGTACATTCAATCTAAATTCTAAATCAAATCGCTGCTGATTCAAATCATTTAAATGTTTTGCTGACACAGATGTGATTTCAGTGTTTGCTGTCAATACTTGTTACTTTACACAGGTCACAGTAACAATCGCTAAATGTTTTTACCACTAGGTGTGCAAAAAACAACTAGTGCCTCCCTTTTCAGATTTTGTTTGTTTGGTGAAGTATCAAACAAAGTTCTTCGGGATTTAAGGTGTTTTGAGTTGTATATAACAGTATACCGATTGTAATACTACATATCACTCTATGTAAATATATGAAATTACATATATACTACATGACCGGAAAACTGGATGTGAAGATCATACACTTTATACCAATGTACACTCAATGTCAAGCAGCAGCTGCAAGGGCAAACAAAGTATTGGCATGCATAAAAAGGGGCATAGATGCAAGGGAAGACAGTGTAATTTTGCCACTGTATAAATCGTTGGTAAGACCTCATCTTCAATATGCAGTACAGTTCTGGGCACCACTCTATAAAAAAGATAATTTGGAACTAGAAAGGGTTCAGAGAAGGGTGACAAAATTGATAAAGGGTATTGAGTCATTAAGTTATGAGGAAAGGTTAGCCAGTTTAGGCATGTTTACTTTAGAAAAGAGGCGTCTAAGGGGAGATATGATTACTATGTACAAATACATTAGGGGTCAATACAGAGAACTTTCATGGGAACTTTTTACCCCAAGGACTATACAAAGGACACGTGGTCACCCTCTAAGGTTAGAGGAGAGTAAATTTCACAACCAGCAAAGGAAGGGGTTCTTTACAGTAAGGGCAGTCAAGATATGGAATTCATTGCCAGGGAAGGTTGTGATGGCAGATTCAATAGATATGTTTAAGAAAGGGTTAGACAAATTTTTAGCGGAAAGGTGTATCCAGGGATACGATAATTAATTAAAATGTAGGATAGTAGTGGAAATAGGGTAAAAATAGGACTGCAATATTGAGTCTGGGGGGATTTTCACAATTGAAACAGATTGGCGGTTGATTACTCTGGATCAATTTCAAATATAAGTGCAGGATCGCAGGAGATCCAAAATAGGTTGAACTTGATGGACTGGTGTCTTTTTTCAACCTCATCAGCTATGTTACTATGTTACCAGCTATCCAAAATGGCATGGAAACTGGGTATACTAATAGAATACTATTACACTATATACAGACTCTATACAGACATTGCACACTTTACCTACTCATCCTGACATGACTAATGGACCTGATCATAATATGATTGTATTATACACTATACAGACATAGGATGCTCTAACTACCCAACGTGACATGACTACTGGACATGATCATAATATGACTGTATTATATTCTAGGCAAACTTAGGATGCTCTACCTACCTAACCTGACATGACTACTGGACATGATCGTAATACAGTTCTAGTTCATACTATTAAAACATAGGAAACTAAACCTACCCAGCCACTGTAGATGATCATAATACATGCTACTGGACTTTAAAACTTTAATACATTTTAATTTATTTAGAAATTCACTCTGCAACCAAACAAATATAATATAGCACTGGAAACCGAGCAATATTTTAAAACAAACTAGCAAACAAACAAACAAACAAACAAACAAACAAGGGCATTGAAAGAAGCAAACAATTCCATGGAACACATTTTAAAAACTGGCACAATTTCTAGAAATCAGGGACTATGTATGTGTGTGGCTTATTAATGGTTCTCTTGGGTCAGACCAACAGCAGATTTATTCACAAGGCATAAAAGGGCCTATTTATTAAGCCATAAACCATACGGAAAAGTTTTTTTCTGCCTGGTTTAGGCATTTTTAAGTAACATTATTATTTATCAAAAGTCTAATTCTCAATGGGGACTGGGGACTGGGCCAATTAAAAAAAACAATACACTAGATTTTCAGAGATTTACCCCAATGGCTGAAGATGGCGTTAGCCATTCTGCCCTATGGGGAGAGCATCACTGGAGAGGGATCCCTCTCCACCAGCCCTCCTGCTCTCCCGTCCATTAACTAAAGCAAAACGGCTCTGCGCAGAACCCAGAGTTGTTAGGTTAGCAAAGTCAACCTCCTATCGGATGTGCTGTCCTGGCATGATATTTTAATAAAATAATAAAATGCTATAAAGGATTACATTTAATGGGGGACATATATGGCCATTCATAAATAGGTCAAAAAGAGAGAAAATAACTACAGCTACAGCCATTATCAAGCAGAAGAACATAGCCGTTGGCCTATCATGTTTTGTTACTCATTCATTTTTTCAAATAATAGCTTGTTAACTTAGACATGGGGAGGTGTGATTGTGTGTCGATGGCTGATCATATTTAAGGCTAGGTACACACTGAAGAATTTTCCGACCGACGTGTTATCTACAATAACTTTACCTTGGACCAAAGGTCCAATCGCTCGGATAATTAATGCGCACGCCCTAGTCACGTTTTAGATGATTAACGAGAGACTGACCATCCAGGCAGCGATTTATCACAGCCATATTGTCGTGAGCAAAGATTAGATTTTTGTACACACTGAAACAACTTATGAGGTCCATGGAACAATATCACCAATAAATTTAAATAAGGGGCAGAGCATGTTCAATAGTAACCACCCCAAACCTCATAAAAAAGCGAAGGTAACACGTTTTCTTCATACATTCGTTACCACGTGTACCACCTGTGTACCATTTACACAGGTGTACTAATATGCAACCAGACATATCATCATTATCATCATCATCATATATTTATATAGCGCCACTAATTCTGCAGCGATGTACAGAGAACACACTCAGTCCCTGCCCCGTTGGAGCTTACAGTCTAAATTCCCTAACATACACACACAGACACACAGACAGAGAGATTAGGCTCAATTTGATAGCAGCCAATTAACCTACCATTATGTTTTTGGAGTATATACATAAATAAAATACACATCTATACACAACTATAGGAAACACAAAAACGTGTTATATACAAAAATGTATATAATGTTGCAGGCATACAAATGTAATACACATATTTTGCCTCTATATTAATGTGTATCGAGTGTACAATAAAGTGACACATCACTATAATTAAGGAGGCAGACATAAGCAATACACATATAAGTGAAATATTGTCTTTTTATAACACCACACTGACAAAGGTTTCTAATTAAAATGGCAGACATATGCTATACACATTAATGCAATAGATACCTGCTATTGCTTTAACGCCAGAAGCACCTAATTACCAAATGAGTGAAGTGTGGACACCACACCATGTGGGACTGGTACAGGCATCAGAAATTAATATACACACGCCCCCAAAGGAGTCGCAGCTCGAGGAACTATCGGCAGTTGCTCGTGGATCAATCGGAACCTCATACACACTACATGATTAGGTGGATTGGTCGGAAAACATTAAACAGTACGACCAACCAAATGAGCTGACAAACGACACTTTGGAATGACTTTCGACCATTGTGTCACTATACACACTAACCCAACTTCCGACCGAACGGTCATATGTTGGCTGATTTGTCAGATTATTGGACAAAAACGCTCCAGTGTGTACCTAGCCTTAGTTCTAATAAGCCAATTAGAAGATTAAGGGCATTTACACGTAAGTTTAGTGCACCCCCTGGAAATTACAACATAATGAGACCTGGGGGTATATTAACTAAACTGCGGGTTTGAAAAAGTGGAGATGTTCCCTATTACAACCAATCACATTCTAGTTATTATTTATTTAGTACATTTTACAAAATGACAGCTAGAATCTGATTGGTTGCTATAGGCAACATCTCCACTTTTTTAAACCCGCAGTATAGTAAATATACCCCTTGGCGCATCCACAGGTATGCTTTTTAGAAGGTTTTTCTTTTGTATTGGAGGGCTGGTGTGATGACACTTGATGATGAAAGTGACACCTGCAGCAATATCTAGGCTACTTGCGTATTGACATCTCCAGCTGATAGAACTGCATTTATTAGTGCTACAGGTTTATAATATCAGTTCACGGCCATCTATTCAAATTACTTATTTGTAATTTACTATGGGTTTCTGCAGGAAAGGTGTTTTTATTTTATTATATTTTACATTGAAAATGCGAATTTCACATGTATTAATAACAATATAAAGACATTACTCTCTCTTGTTTATATGACACCTCATTACATTATATTGTGTATGAATCAGTGGAAATTTAGAAGTGGCAGTAACGAAATTTAATGTAAGTGGATGGAATTCGAGAGTGTTACAATGAAGGCAGTAGGAGAAGTGGCGGTAGGGCATACCAACGTATACCAGCACATTTTGACCACTGGTACGATAAGTGTAATGCCTCTTTTGTGCCTACTGCTAACTCTGTCAAGCTTCTCCACGCTATCATGGGCATAAGTATATGCATTTGTATGAGTAACGTATACCTTTCAAAGCAATACTACTGTACATTGAGTTGGATGTATCTCAAGATACACTATAGATTGGAGAGACCTCTGATCACTTTGTCTGTTAATACCCAGTAGGCCTTTTATTACAATTGTAAAGCGCTGTGAAGTATGCTGACGTTTAATAATACATTTTAACAATCACGCTTTTTTATACGTACGTTCTGGGAGCAAAATATGTCAAACTCTATAAATACTCTACAAATACTATACTATATGTATATATATCAATATCCTGCTATTGAGACACCTACAAATCACATTGAGCTGCAAAATGCAGTCAATGCAACGTTTGTTAATGTAGAATTAGAGTTTTCCTTCATAACAAGCAAGTCTGGGAATAAAAGGTGCCAACTCTCCCCTGTGTCCTACTTCTTTTTGGAAATCCTAGCATCTGCTCATCTGCCAATTATTACAGTAGGAGAGAAACCCTCCCTCTTAAAAGATTGCGTAATTTTAATCAATTTTGAAATAACCCAGGACTAGTAGATATTATTCAAATCTGGCCCTGTATATAACACACAAACGGGCTATGCATACATTTTACACCAGATGGGAGAAAGGGCTTATCTCAGTGTGACTCAGACATACAAAGTAGAATAAGGATCAACAAGTGTACAGCTTAATGCTAAGACTTTTACATATACATATTGCTGAATAAATAATGGGACACGTTATTATCTTGTTATATATTTAGGTTATTTGACTGAAAAATACATAATGTTTACAAACTCACCAAGTATTTCAATGTGTGTAAGTATGGAGGTTAAAGTCAAGTGTTTCATTCAGTGTGAGAAATGTGTGTATTAAACCATAATAAATGTAATGCTAGCCCAGCATGCTTAATGAATTTCATTTACCATACACTTTCTTAATTAAGAACAATTGTACTGTGACAGTCACAGAACAAGTGCAAAACCAGTAATGCCTGTTCTACATCCTATCACTCCCAGCTTTCCATGGGAGTTATTCTCCTCATTTCTTGGCTGCATAGAAGGGTGTGAGTGGGAAGGCCAATCAGTAACCACAGTCTCTGTGATAACATGGAGACTGAGGGGTATGTTTACTAAACTGCGGGTTTGAAAACGTGGACATGTTGCCTATAGCAACCAGATTCTAGCTGTCATTTTGTAGAATGTACTAAATAAATGATAGCTAGAATCTGATTGGTTGCTATAGGCAACATCTCCACTTTTTCAAGCCCGCTGTTTAGTAAATATACCCCTGGGGCTTCTGATTGGTCCTAGTGTCCAGCCCCCCCTTTCCAACAAACAAACCTCAACATCACACATCTCTGGGTGGGCATACAACATTTTCCCTCCCTGCAATGGGACTTGAATTGTAGGAATACTCAGGGGGTGCTGGTAATCTGTAGTAGTCCTTTATTTTCAATAGGGACACACCTCTTGCAACTACCATTGTAATAAAAGCATTCAAATACACAAAAGTTTCCAGTCAGACTCGCAAAACAGCAAAAGTAAATGCAGAGAGATATTTTAGGGACAGTTCCAAACATTGTGATGAGGGCGTGTAGCTAACCATGTGTCACTCAGACATTTAAGGGCATTTATACATATATAAGTGCTGTGTGCTTTTCCACTTTCATAAATGACCTTAACTATCTTGGTCACATAAATGATCACAAATGATTATATATAGGCGCAATTTTTAAATTTCAACCCATCTTAGGGCTAGATGTACTAAACTGCTGGTTTGAAAAAGTGGAGATGTTGCCTATAGCAACCAATCGGATTCTAGCTGTCATTTTGTAGAATGTACTAAATAGATGATAGCTAGAATCTGATTGGTTGCTATAGGCAACATCTTCACTTTTTCAAACCCGCAGTTTAGTAAATATGCCCCTTAGTCTAAAGAAAAACTCACATTGTATTGTAAGTATGCTGCTTATTTATTTAATACATTTTATAGAATAAGGTCCTTTTATCTATCTGTAATTTGCTGTCCCTTATTCTACCTAACTATTATCATATTGTTTAATTTTTTTTTCTCTGTAAATTGCTTCCTACATGTGTGGCTTAATATAAATTAGAATGATCAATTGGTTTCTCTGTTGGAATGAAAAGAACAAAAAACAATAACATTTGACCTACACATAACTTGTTGGCTGTATGCTAACCACAGCCTCACAGTTTGACAATTCAGTGCAAGTTGCTTAATATTTTTCTAAATCTTATTCAACAGCAGGTGGCTTTACAAGTCGTTCTTTTCCGGGTCATGACGTGAACACTTAGTTCAGGTAATACGACAGCTTTCAGCTAGAACAACGGTCACATGATTGTGACACTTCTAGGAGAGGCTATGAGATTAAAGTGACGTGTCACTGTGACTCAGAAGGTGCATTGTGTGTGTGTGTGTGTTTATATGTGTCATATTACATATATGAGTAAGAGGGGAGGGGCAGAAGGAAACAAATACTGCACAAGTCGTAGATACACTAGACTAGAGTGTCACGCTGTAACTCTGTTATAATATATCTAAGGAAATAACATTGCAATTTTCTGTAGTTATTTCTCACTAGAAAACATAGAGTAACATTAATTTATATACTGTGTTATATAAAATACATGTGTAATCGTAACACAATCACTGATACATTGTTGACCATGAATATACATTTTATTTTTGGAAGTTATTTTTGTATTTTGTTATAGTGTGGCACATCAGCAATGCCTTCAGTTTTATGTATATGTTAGGAACCGAGGTCAGGGAACAAACATTTGATTAGTAAATCCTATGGGACTGAAAATTCCACAGTTCTCACCACATTATATATCCAGTTTTTTATACTGAAATGACCAGCAGCATTCTGTCATGACAGAAGACATTACAATAAATTTGAGTCCCATATGGGGGGATGTTACAGATGGATACAACCACACTTTCTCATGGTAAAAGAAGGATATACACACACCTGTCCTATCCCATTTGTTAGTGTGGTCTGGCCTCTAGACCCGCCCATCTCTTGAGAATGTACATAATTAAATCGGAATGCTACAAATTCTATCCAAATTCATCATCATCATCATTTATTTATATAGCGCCACTAATTCCGCAGCGCTGTACAGAGAACTCACTCACATCAGTCCCTGTCCCATTGGGGCTTACAGTCTACATTCCTAACACACACAGAGACTAGGGTCAATTTGATAGCAGCCAATTAACCTACCAGTATGTTTTTGGAGTGTGGGAGGAAACCGGAGCACCTGGAGGAAACCCACGCAAACACAGGGAGAACATATAAACTTCTCACAGATAAAGCCATGGTCGGGAATTGAACTCATGACCCCAGTGCTGTAAGGCAGAAGTGCTAACCACTTAGCCACCGTGCTGCCATAATTGCTGAAATAACAAAATGTATAGGACCTACAGTTCCATCTATCTTAGAAGGGCTGATAATTCAATTCTATCATTCAGTTGGGTAGGGAGAGAGGGGATGGGGCAAATTGGGAGGGATGAGGGTGTTAGTATAGAGCGCCACGCTCCGTCTCCTGTCTTTTCCTGTTGGTCTAGTGGAGTAGGAGGTGGAGCAGTCATGTGGCCCTTTCGCATTACGCTACTGCGCATGTGTGGACTGGAAGTTCAGGTTTTCTTTTGATATATAAAAGGAGAGAACCAGTGTTAGTAGCAACTTATGCGTTAGTGATCGGAGGCATCATATAAGTGACCTGAGCCTCTGTTACAAGCGGAGCCTGTCCCATAACGTTACTGTACAGATGTGCAGTATACCTAAAAGAGCTTACAACCTGCATATAGAAGTGTATACAGAATACTGTTGTAGAACCATTAACCCTGTAAGTACCTGCATTATTGTTTGTTACAAGATCTTCAATAAACCGACACCTTGGTTAAGTTTAAACATGTGTGGCTTAACATCCATATCCAACACTGCTGACACCTTTTACAGACACCAAAAAAGTTCTGCCAATAGTGAGAACCGAGGGGGAGTAAAAAATTGAATGGGATGGGGCAAAAAAATCAACTGTAACATTAATTTATTAATTCAGTTCATGCTACCGTAGTAGTTAAAGAAATAAGTTGTACACTGAGTGAGTGAAACGGATCATGTTAGAATGTATGCCATACACTTTCATCATCATCATTTATTTATATAGCGCCACTGATTCTGCAGCGCTGTACAGAGAACTCATTCACATCAGTCCCTGCCCCATTGGAGCTTACAGTCAAAATTTCATAACATACACACACACACAGACAGCAGGGGCGGATCTAGACAATTGTTCTACCTGGGGCGATTTAAGGGGGAGGGGGATTTAGGCCACGCCCCCTTTCTGCCTTCTCAGGCTGCCGGCGACTGCACACTATGTGCAGGTCTGCTCAACAGTGACAGTGTGCTGCCCGGCTGCTCAGAGTAGCCGGGCAGCAGACTGTCACTGCCGAACGGACCTGCACATTGTGCAGCTGTCTGCAGCAAGCCCCTGCTAGGGGGGGGCGATTGCCCCGATAGCCCCCCCTGGATCCGTCACTGACAGATAGACAGAGACAGCCAGACACTAGGATCAATTTTGATTGCAGCCAATTAACCTACCAGTATGCTTTTGGAGTGTGGCAGTAAACTGGAGCACCCGGAGGATATCCATGCAAACATGGGGAGAACATACAAACTCTACACAGATAAGGCCATGGTTGGGAATTGAACTCATGACCCCAGTGCTGTGAGGCAGAAGTGCTAACTACTTAGCCACCGTGCTGCCCACTTTGAAATTAAATATGTTTTTGTTTCTATTGCCCTTTCCAGTCCTGTATTTATACACAAACATATTGGTTATGAAGCTGCTCGCTACATACCATTGTATTCAATGCAGAGATTATAGCACAGATATGTTGTATCTGAGGTCAACAATTATAAACAACTGCACCTAAGTTATAAGAAAATGATTGATGAAGAGACAGAAGAGAGGATTTTCATATCTTCAGTATCATCTAGTGCATTGTTCATGAAGAGTAACATATTAATATTATAAAACTATGTCATGTGGTGAATATACTCATGATGTACTTTTCCTTTGACTTTCTTGACTTTCTTATCTTTTCTTTTTTATATCCATTGAAAATCCCTGTCCTCGAAACATACTCCAGTAACATTAATAGTCATAAGTCTGCTCAACAGTAATGGAGAATTAGGTTATTTACATAAGTTTTTTTTACTTCATCTTCTATTTAAAACAGCAAATGACTTGGTGAGATCATTTGGAGAGTGCTCATTTTTTCCACAAAAACATAATTTTGGTAAAGTACCTTCAATGACCAAACAAATCCATAATAAGTGACGATAAATATTTTGGCATGAATTTGGAAGTATTGCCTGTTATAATAACATATAATTTTCCTGGGTTGAGCAGAGGTCAGAGTGACCTTCAGACAGAAAAAAAAATGTTACAGGAGGAGAGAGTGTACTGTAGCCTGTTGTACTAATATGGTGGAAAGTCTAAACACAAAATCTAATATAGGTTAGGAACTATACCAATGGTATTTTCTTCATGTTCATTTTAATTTCTTATTGAAATGATAAGAAATGATTTAGCATTACTTTTTATTTAAATTCATCAGGTGCGACAATGGCTCCAATAGGAGAAAAGTCTTTAGGAAACTGGTCGCAATTGCGATTACTTTACCTACAGGTTGCGATAGGATATAGATATATAGATAGATAGACAGACAGACAAACAGCAGGGGCGCACGGAGGATTGTCGGGGGGGGGGTTTCTCCCCGCCGACCGAAAAAAAAAAAAAAAACACGAAAGAGAGCTGCTGCGCATGCGCAGCAGCTCTGTTTCGCCAGCGCTGTCCTATACAGCAGCCGCGGCGCTGTCTAAGAAGCATCTGCGGCGGTGCTGTATACAATACAGCACCGGCGCGGACGCTTCTTTGACAGTGCCGCGGCTGCTGTATAGGACAGTGGCCACTTAGTTAGCACAGGGAGGGATTTCTAGAGACTCAGAAATCCCCCCTGCGTGCGCCACTGGACAGACAGTCAGACAGACAGTCAGACAGACAGACAGACAGACAGACAGATAGATAGATATGTTAGTTTTTGTAATAAATTATATTTGATCTATCTATTTTTATTGAGGCCCGTGTTTCATATTGCTGTTTTAGAGTTTTATACAATTTCTATTGGTATTTGTTTTTGGTGTCGTTTTCTATTATATTTATGTATAGTTTTCCATTTTGGAAATCACGGATATACCCTAACCAGCAGCCATTTTTTCTAATGTATATTATGGTTTGGTATATTGTAATTATATTTTTAGCACCACAAAGGCTATTTTTCAGATTTTTTGGTCTACCTATGGGGGTAGCTTGGTTGATCAATAAAAAAATATTTACAAATCACACCTTTCTGGTTTTCTGCCATAATTTCAATAAACAGATAGGGACTTACAAATATATTTACAGCTGTTTAAAACACTCCAAAGGGGTTTCCAGTGGGAAATTTATCAAGCTGCGGGTTTGAAAAAGTGGAGATGTTGCCTATAGCAACCAATCAGATTCTAGCTGTCATTTTGTAGAATGTACTAAATAAATTAGAATTAGAATCTGATTGGCTGCTATAGGCAACATTTCCACTTTTTCAAACCCACAGGTTGCTAAATTTACCCCTAAGTCTCTTATATGCATTCTCCATATGCATTTTTGCTTTTCTTTACCTATAAAATTCAATGCATCTATAAATATATTACATGTCTGACTGTTGGTTAGTTTTTCTTTAATGTGCTTTGTGATTTATTGTTGTGGAGAGCAATGCATATATACCATGCTACTCACTGCAGACTCTTCACTTCTAAGTTTATTTTCCTGTCATGTTAATTGTTCAAAACATTATTGTAATAAACCACTTTCCTGTCTAAGTATTACTTTCCTGCATAGAATACTTTATTATGTTAATGATTTCCACCCTCAGATGTTTAACATCAAGTCAGTACCACCATTAGTTCACCCTATATCTGATTAATTTACAAACTATTTAGGTGTCAGATATATTTTATGTAAGACTTTGTTGGCTTTTTACACAAAGAAATATTTTTGTAATGATAGTATACTTGTTTTTGATTGATTACATTATTTGATAGATTATTTGTTTGACATTGTTTGAAAACATATGCAAACATGTTCAACGCATGCATCAACCATGTGTATCTAAATTGTGAACCGCATATCGGATGCATTTGCAAATGAATAGTGCTATTTTCGCATACGATTTGCACTTGCAAAATTTATACAAATTAAATGCCAGGGAGTTACTGGCCTAAAGACTATGCCTACTATATTTTCAAACTGAATTAATATACTTTACCTGTATCTCAAAACTAGACTGTTCAGAACAGCAAGGGGCACAAGGCAGCCTACCAGCTGGCTATTTCCAATCTTATCAGAACGGTGGTAGCCTACTTCCTCATCATATGACCTCCTTTGTACAGTGCAGGTTGATCACGCGGCATACAGGGAGTAGGAGGTAGTACACTCCTACCTCCGTGCAGCCACTTTCATGGCTGGATGGCTGCACATGCCACCTATTTCATTCTTGTTGCCCCTCAATTGTTTATAATAAACTTTAATATATGGTTATATTTCATAAGAAAAGTTAATAGCAGTGGCAGGACTGCCGCCATTGCAGTGTTTGCGGCCAGGGTCAAGAGGTGAAGTGTCCGAGCAATATAGGAAAACTATCCGGAGGACCCTGTTGTGCTCCTAGAAGGGGATGCCACACTGCGCATATGGTGTCTGGTGCATGCTTAGATTGGCAGAATGGGGCCTTTTCCAAACATGCACAGGGCTGGTGCAGTGATGCCCCAAGCCAGAACTCTAAGAGCAGAGCAGGTGCCTCAGGAGGACGTGTTCTGCCCCTGGTGAATAATAATAATAATAATAATAATATCTATATAATAAAAACATTTTATCATCAATTTGGGGATAAGAATGTTCATAAAAGTTTTGTGTGGAGCTCCCTTCTAAGTTCTGGCACTGTGCTATAATTTATGCATCAATGTATGTACTACTATTTGTAGAGAATTGCCAGTATTAAGTTTATTGTAATATTAGGACAGCACATCTGCCTAATATGGTTTCACACTTTAAGCAATATCTTCAATTGATGATTTATAGTTGGTGTGCTCTAACATACATTACCTTAGATTTGTTGAATGCACTCCATGCTTCTACTTCAAGCAATTAAGCTTTTATTTTATTATTCCTTATGCATACACATTTAAATTAGCAGTTTTTTTAATGTTAATTAATTTTTCCTGTACTTTAATACTAGCCAACCTGTTTGAAAAACACATCAGGCCTCCATTAGAGTCAGGAGTAAATGAAGATAGAAGGTGCAATTTTGCACCTTGGCAATATCTAGGTTGTGTTGAAGGAGAGCAGATAGATTTAGAGTAAGGAAAGGGGGCACATCCTAGCTCAACTCTAAATTGCATTGTTAAAATAAAACTGCCCAATGCAACAAATACATTTACAACTCTTACATCATAACATGGTTTGTCCATGTGCAAATTTATGCTTATGTCACTGTAAAAAGACCTGAATTCATTTCCATTTGTACTACATCAACAGGTGGCACAGAAGTTTACATGTAAAAACATTGTCAGGGTACTTTGCATGTCTGTATGCCTCAGAGTCAGAAAGGAGGGACTACTAATCCATGGGATAATGAACATTGCAGTTGTGGTGGCTGTTTTATAGGTACTGTGGCTTATGTTTTGCTATGTACTTTTGTACTTTTCATCCATATGATTTATTTTATTTTATCAAATATATTTTGAACATGTTAATAATTATTCTGCTTAATATGTTTAATAATATACTAGCAGGGTCACCTGGTGTTGCGCTGGCCTGATTTGTAATGTGTAGCGGTTTTTATACAGTATATTAGTCAATTCTTTGGTAAATAGACCAAAAATGCTATTTATAAAATAAGATTTGTTGCTTTGTCGCATTGCCGTTATGTCGTGTTGTGGCAGGGTTTCCTTCCAGCAGTCAAACAATTATTTACAACAAAAAATTATATTTTCAATATTTGTCGCTTTGTCTCATTGTCACGCTGTCACTATGTGGTCTAATAGGTTACTTTTTAATAATAAATAACTATGTAGGATTTGACAGCTTTATCATGAGAGCTGCGGAAGATATTCACCAGCAAACAAACAAACTTCTTCTTTTATATATAGAGAGTGATTTTGATATTCCCTTCATTTCCTAGATTTGACCTGCATTCCCTTTTAACCTATGTACAGTACAGACAAATTATTTTTGACCCAGAGATTCATGGGTTAAATTTCCCTGCCTCCTCTCACTTGCCATCCTAAGCTTACACAGGCTGATACTTAACAAGTACTGTTCATGGAGATTAATCTAACCTTGATGAAAATGGATTTGCTTGTAGCATCCACTGTGAGAGAAACTAACTGAACTGAATGAATGCAAAAATGCCATGATATAATACTTGGATATCACAAGGGTCCTTCATAATGGATCCTTCCACAGTGGGCAAGGCAATGAGACAGAATAATCCAGAAAGAATGCGTTTGTTGCATGAAATATAATACTAGCCTCACATATAAAGATATATCCAAATAGAGCACATAACGTGTATGTAGTGTTATGTCCGTATGTATCATTTGCATCATTTGCAATAAAGATTCTCCAATGCGATCACTGTGGTTCCAAAGCACAAAGCTTTTATTTGCAACGTATTACAAGTGTGGTATGCATACGCATGCTTTTGTTAGCAATAACACAAGCTTCTATTAGAATTCTCTAGTTTACAAAGCCAGTGGTGAACAGTTTATACACTGTACAGTTGTAAAAAGCAGTGACATCACAAAGATACCATATTACAGTATTTAGGTCCACATTCATAGGTCGCTGGGTCATGACCTCCCAAGAACTCGACGTGCCATAGGTTGATTCCTCTGGTCATTGTTCCTTGAAGTGCCCTGGTGTCTCAGGCTCCCGACTCTAGACCTGTATAAACCAGTTATTTTATATATCTAGGGGTAAATGTATTAAAGTCCGGTTTTTTCAACTCGCCGGGAATCGGCGAGTTGACAGCTAAAATTTAAAGCGGCGCTGCCTTGTAAAGGGAAACTTTAATACATTTACCTAGTGTTTGTTGAAGTAAAACCAGAGGACCCCACACTTTCCCCCCAATTTTGCTGTGACTAGCAATAGGGTGGCAGCACAAGGTTTAATATCGTTTGGAGGATTTTTGTTTTTAATACCTTTATTTTACAACTGTCTAATTCTGCCGGGTCTGGCGACTATAATGCCGGCAGATCAGGGACAGCACTTAGATTAGACCCCTTGCTGATGCAGGGGATACAGGTGAAATCCGTGCGCTGGAAGCTGACTTTGCCATCCCTGCACGGAAACGCCCTTACTGCACATTGCCTACGTTAATCATTTCCCTCCCCGTTCACTCCCCTAAAACATAGGCTGTAGTAAACTTTTTTTTTAACCAAAACCAGACGATTATGTGCATGCGCAAAACGATTTTGCGGAGGCTATACTCAAAACAGTCAGATATGTGCCTTAATGACTCAGGCCCAAGGTGATTAGAATCTAAGAAATGTAATGCTGCTGTAGTCTATGCTTAAATATCACCACTTATACTTCTGGATATCATTACTATCATCTTGGATGTAAAAGTATGGGGATTTTCACAGTATATGGAGTACATTTATAACTATTTTACCACCAATGTAATTCTACTTTCTACCTGCTCCAAGGTTAGAGAATACACCCTACACTAACCTTTATTACAATGGTAATGAACATGTCACAGTGATACTTTGAGTAGCAAACAATAACCACCATAACTTGTCCTGGGGTTGCAATTTCCTTTCGGTTTTGCAAGACTGTTGCTTAGGAACATTAATTGTTCTGCAATATTACAAACAAAGTATTAGTTACTGGATATTACAAACTGCTACTACGCTATGTAATGACAAAAGAAAAGTTACACAATTGCATTGTAACTCAGAGCTTTAGAAAAATGCTAAATAAGATATCATATGTATAATGACATATTTCTGGTGTTTAAGGACATTTTTTGGATACTTTTAACCATCTTTCATTAATTACAATATTATGTTATCTCTGGTATGAATAATTTACTTAATTCCCATATGTCTAATAAAAGTATCCCTCAGAATATATCCATATTTTGTATTGTTCCACAAAAAATTAATTGTACTATATAGAGTACATTGTAAATTAATTATATAATTATGAGAAGATCGTTAACATTATGAGCTATATTCACAATAGTGGAGTTAGATGAAATCATTGCTTTTTAATGTGTTCTTAAAACCTCACCCACAAAAGCCAAGACCAGAGTGGAAATGAGAAAAGATCTTAAAAGTTGGACTGGAAAGTGGGAACAGCTAAAGTTGACAGTAAATTTAAGTATAAAATGTGTAAATATATCAGTCTTTGCAATGACAAATAATAAGGCATTTGTTTTTACATTAGTAACAATAAATTCATAAAAGTTGTTTATAACCTTTGTGAATTTGGCCATAGAACAGCAATTTCTTAGGTGAAAATGAAAGGTATATGTAAATGAGTTGTTGAGAGCTGTCTGGCATTGAGTGTGTGAGTGTGGTAAATAGTCGGTTCAGGATTCAGAGTGAGAATATGACTATAGTCCAATGGGTGATCCGGCATTAAGTGTGGTAAATAGCCAGTTCAGGATCAGAAGGAAGTCTACGACTCTAGCCCATTGTATGATCCTGCACTGAGTGTAGTGAATAGTTCAAGAGCAGGAGTGAGTCTATGATTTCAGTCCTGTAGTTGATCTAGCACTGGGTATGCTAAATAGCCAGATCAGGAGTCAGAATGAGTCTATGACTTCAACCCAGTGGGTGAGCCAACATTGGATATGGTAAACAGCCAGATCAGGAGTCAGAGTGAGTCTATGACTTCAGCCCAGTAGGTGAGCTAGCACTGGGGTAAGGTAAATAGCCAGATCAGGAGTCAGAGTGAATCTATAACTTTAGCCCAGTGGGTGAGCCAGCTTTGAGTATGGTTAATAGCCAGTTCAGGAGTCAGAGTGAGTCTATGATTTCAGCCCAGTGAGTAAGCCAGCATTAGGTGTGTTAAATTGTCAGATCAGGAGTCAGAGTGAGTCTATGACATCAGCCCAGTAGTTGAGCCAGCATTGGGTATGGTAAATAGCCAGATCAGGAGTCAGAGTGAGTCTATGACTTCAGCCCAGTAGGTGAGCTAGCACTGGGGTAAGGTAAATAGCCAGATCAGGAGTCAGAGTGAATCTATAACTTTAGCCCAGTGGGTGAGCCAGCTTTGAGTATGGTTAATAGCCAGTTCAGGAGTCAGAGTGAGTCTATGATTTCAGCCCAGTGAGTAAGCCAGCATTGGGTGTGGTAAATAGCCAGATCAGGAGTCAGAGTGAGTCTATGACATCAGCCCAGTAGTTGAGCCAGCATTGGATATGGTAAACAGCCAGATCAGGAGTCAGAGTGAGTCTATGATTTCAGCCCAGTGAGTGAGCCAGCATTCGGTATGGTAAATAGCCAGTTCAGGAGTCAGAGTGAATCTATAACTTTAGCCCAGTGAGTGAGCCTGCATTGGGTATTGTAAATAGGCAGATCAGGAGTCAGAGTGAGTCTATGACATCAGCCCAGTAGTTGAGCCAGCATTGGGTATGGTAAATAGCCAGTTCAAGAGTCAGAGGTAATCTATAACTTTAGCCCCGTGGGTGAGCCAACACTGGGTATAGCAAATAGCCTGTGCAGGAGGAGGGCTTTAACGCAGTGGGTGGTCTGGCCAATCTCTTTAATATAATTCAGGGGCCAGGGTAATTTTAAGCTACCATTGTTTTTAAAATTAACATATAATATGGTGCTTTATAAATTGGCAGAGGTTAGCACGATGCTCATTTTGATGTTCTAATGAGATCCAACCACCTCCAAATACATTATAAATAAATATGATTTGCTCTATTCATTTGGCCGGAGAAGTAATACATTTTTGTTTTGGTCGGCTCACATATGCCTTTTGCAATACTATTGGTTTTGTTTTAAGTTATTTATTTTACAGTTCTTTAAAACGTTTCCTTTGTACTTTTTTTTTCATTGCACCCGTCAAAAACATGACAATGTTTTGAAATATGTTCATTGTTGTTATGGCAACTAAGTGCACTAGTGAGATTTTATGGTTCTACTTTATCTGCACTGATTAAACCATTTATCTTTGTTTTGTTTTATGTACACTAGCAAATTGTTAATTCACTGTGTTTGTGAATTTGTTGTAGGAAAGTAAGAGCAAAAAAACATTGTTTATCATAGATGAGATTATGGTGAAAGATGAAAGAGGCCAATATAAAAAGTGTATTTAAGTTTGAGTAATTTATATAACATAAAATGATTTATATAATAAATTTGAGCATGTCACTGATGTGAATGACCCTGTAATATGTAAGCGTTATATAAAAAGCTGTTAATACATACATAATAATAAATAAATATGTTACCTGCCCTTAATCATTGATTAGACACTTTCCAAAAGAGTGTATTCCCTTATCTCTCTCTGTTTACAATTGGTTTAATGGTTCCATAGTAAAATATTTGAACTGCCCAGCAACATCTCCAAGCCACCCTACCACTCCCTTCTGCTAGTGAAAAAATTTGCACCCCACAGATACCATCACAAATTCACGTGCTTCCAGGGCCATCTTAACAGCATTATAGGCCCCCGTGCAGAGAAGAGCACTGACGCCGTGCCTAAACAACCACTTACAGGATTAAAATGTAAATTATCGATAAAATGAAGCTTATATTTATTGGTACCTACAACAAAATCAGTGTTTAAGTATTAAAAAAAGCGTCATAGCCTTCAAACTTCATTACGCTCCATTTAATTTCTTTCATTATTTCCATTTAGTAGGTAGCAGGAGGAGGCCACTGACATCATCACTATTTATTTATTGACATGGACTGTTAAAATTATTATAGCTTTATGGCTTCAAAAAATGATGTGTTTTGATTTTGTCTTGCTTATGTACATTTAGTATGTGTACATTTTTTCCGTCAAGGTCAAGATATGTATTCGCAACAGCAGGATCGCTTGTACAGATAACAGCTGATACTGAGTTGATTAGTCCACATAAACGTTTTAATAAAGAGGGTTTGAAGGTTCTGAATAAATCTCCCATAATAATATTCTGAAAAGTTGGCAAACCTATGGGGCCCTTATGCTCATGGGGCCCCCGGGCAACTGCCACGCATGCCTGTGCGTTAAGACGGCTCTGCGTGCTTCATCAAACAACCATGTGCTGTAGCGTAAAAGCAGGCATGTGATGTCACAAAGGAGCATTTGCACTGCGGTTTTATGCATTGAAATTCGTAAATAAGTTTTAGTAATTACAAGATAACAGTCAACCATAAAAGACATTGCTGACATGATCACATTTTGCAATATCATTACACATAGAGATTAGTCTGCGGTGATAACACAGAAATCAATCGGACAGATTAAAAAGTATTTGCTATTTGATTTGTAGCAAACAAAACTGTTCTGTCACATTAGCAAAGAGTGGTTTTTGAGAGTTAATGTCCATATGGACAATAAATACACAGTTTATTCTGTTAGCATAGATGTCACTCTGGCAAATTTCATCCAAGAGACATTTGTCTATGTCTTTATGTAAAACTGACTTTCTGATTGAATCAGCCTGGATTTAGTTAATTCAATTATGCAAAGGTTTTAAATGACTTGTTTTTCAGTTAACTAATTAAGCCCAGGTTAAGTCAATCACAAAGTTATTAGTTAGTATGGGAGCAGATTATAATCTCGAGGATGAAATGGGTCAGGTTGAATTTGGGCACCTTCAAATGAGCGCTTTTGACAACTTTTGCTAAACTGCAATCTAAATAGAAGGTGATGGGACAAAAGCGCTCTGAAGACTTGGGGCATTTATATTGTTGTGGAGTTGGTACCATGTATGATATGGGTTGAACCGAGTGTTGGTTTATTTCTTCTCTGGTTCTAAAGATATTGCAGACACAGGAAACAGAGATCCTTGTGTTTACATACATCTGCAATTCATGTTACTCACAAGTCATACTGAAATGCTGGAGAACAGAGCAGGTAGAGCAGTTAGAGCAGTTTACCCTGACCAATGGTTAATATTAACACATTATTTGATTGAAAAAGTATTTTTTGCATAAAGGCACAAAAAACATACAATACATTACATTCCAGTGTACACAGTACAATACAAGGTGTAAGGTACAAGATATGGCAGACTATACTAAACATGCCAAACATAAAACAAAATAACATTTCCAAATAAGCAGTGGTTGTGGGGGGGGGGGTAGGTGAGAGGGGTAGGATGGGGAGATCACATGCCGAAGCTTTTATTGAGATAGACTCAAATAGCAAAGGATGCATAACTTCAGCCAAAACATTACAACAAAACTTCAAACAGTGATGGGGGAATGGATTGGAGGAGGGGGGGGGGGGGTGAGAGACAGGCTCAAGGCTTTGTTGTAAAGACAGACATGTGGGGGGAGAGGAAAGAGAGCTGGACAACAATCAATAACAATCAATCCTCTTCCTCCTCCTCAGGGCTGTCCATGATTTTGTAGTCTCTTAGCAGGCTGTGGATCAGCCTGTGGCAGTCCTGGATGGTCATCTTCTCCCGCTTCAAAATGAGGCGATTCCTGACAAGTCACATAGCGTCTTTAAAACAGTTCATAAGGCACCAGGCCTCCTGAATTGCCCCAACGGTGTGGGTCCCTGGAAATAATCCATAAAATACTGTATGGTAGGAAAGGCAAGTCCTGGGCACACTGTCCTTAAGTTCATGTTCCAAAGCATCCAACAGTGCCTCTGCAGTCCCAAAAAATGTGCTGTGCTGTTTCCCTTCTGGTGATACAGAAGGGGCAGTGGACATATCTGCACAGGTTCCAGGAGTGCATGAATGTCCTGAGAGGCAGACCCCCCTGGATAGCCATCCATGCAATGTCTTAATGTCTGTTCGTCAGTCTCTTGGAGGCCACATTCTCCCACACATGTTTTGCTGTAGCAGCGGGGAGCCCTGGATCAGTTTCCATAATGACCTTAGCTCTGATGAGCTTGTGTACATGTGTTGGTTTCCACAAATCCGGTTTAAGTCCCTCCAGTTGGTGTTCCCTCACAAATTGTCCAACATCCAGGTAAAACCAAGGTATAGACCAGTTGTAGAGGAAGGAGCTGTTCCACTTGTCACAACCAAGCAACTTCCAAAGGGGCAGTATAAAAAAGCGAGACATGGACTTTCCAGCTGAGCAAGTGTTCCTTTCCATAAGTGTCCTGCAGATGCTGTTACAAACAAAGAAGGCTTGCAGCATGGTGGGGATATCGGGGATCCCTTTCCCACCTTTGAGGGGCTCCTTGTACATAACGGCATGCTTCATTCTGTCCATTTTGGAGCCCCAGATGAAGTGGAAGACTGTCCTTGTGATGATCTTGCAGACGCCAGCAAGAGGTGGCCAAGCTTGGGCCGTGTACTGCAGAACGGGCAGGATCTCGTTGCGCAGCACCAGTGCTTTCCCCTCGATGGTAAGGTCTCCGAGGCTCCATAATCCAATTTTCTGCCTCACTGCATAAGGCTCTCTTCCTAGCACCAGGGCTGAGGGCCACCTCCTCTACACCAAAACAAACTCCAAGGATCTTGATGAAGTTCGACTTGATTGTGAAGGGGAATGCAGCGGGGGATGACAGATGCCACTGCTTGAAGAGCATTGTCTTTGACTTCCCGCAGTTGACCTTTGCCCATGAAGCTCGGCTGAAGTTCTCGCAGGTCTGGACAAGTGCTGTCACTGAATGCTGGTCAGTACATAAGACCGTGACATCATCCATGTAGAGCAAACACTTGGCCTCTAGACTGTCTGGACCCGGTGCCGTGATGCCTCTTATCTCTGGATTCCACCTGATGCACATCGCGAAGAGCTCTATACAACAAACAAAAAGAAGAGTTGAAAGAGGACAGCCTTGTCTGACCCCAGACAGGACTGAAAAGGGTTCAGTCTACCAGCCGTTTACCAACACCGAACTGTAAATATCAAGGTACATCAGGTTAACATAAGAACAAAACATCTCTCCCAAACCGAACCTGTGCAAAACCCTATGCATAAAATCATGAGAAACACGATCAAAGGCCTTCTCCCGATCAAAACTGACCAGAGCCACGAGTGCATGGCGATCTTTGATGTAATGGACAGTATCCCTCAGCAGCGCAAGGCTGTCTGCAATCCTGCGGCCCGGAATGCCAGAAGTCTGATTCGGGTGAACCATCTGCCCGATGACAACCTTTAGCCTGTTGGCTAGTACATTGGCCAGGGTCTTGTAGTCTACGTTCAGGAGAGAAATGGGACGACAATTTTTAAGGTCACATCTTGCATTTGTACAGGATCATGATCAGTCCCTCTCTCAGAGTGGGTGGCATTCTGCCCTCCACCACCATCTCTTCATACAGCTCTAGCAGGTCCGGGCCAATGAGGTCCCACAGCGCTATATAGAGCTCCGCTGGGAGGCCGTCACTGCCCGGTGTCCTACCCGGCCTGAAAGATCTAGTGGCAGAGTGCAGCTCTCCCAATGCCAATGGGGCGTCCATGGCTTCTTTACCTGCAGGATCAATGGTGTTAGTGATACGTAACAGGAATAACTCAGCTGCGTCGTCGTCAATAGTCTTAGGGGAGTAGAGGTTGCTGTAGTAGTCTGTGACGACTCCCATGACGCCCTCTTTCCCCTTTCTGGGAACGCCTGTCGCATCTTGCAGCTCAGTCAGGGGCGTGTAGCCGCAGTGGAGTTTCCTGAAAAAGGAAAAGTTTATCACCCTTCTCCATATTCTTCACCTTGAAACGGAAGATGATGCGCCTGGACTCCTCCTCGAAGTGCCTTTCCAGGCCCCCCTTGGTCTCCACCAAGTCCTCTCTCACATCCCAGCCGCAAAGTTGTAGATCCAACAGGGACTGCAGCTGACGTTGCAGCCTCCTGAAATTTCTCTTCTTCTCACACGCCTCTTGTCTTAACATGTTAACACATGTGCACACACAGAGTTGATCCATCCCTGTATCAGCAGTATTACTAGAGGTTTTCTCTACATCATGTTCCATCACCATATACAGATCTTATTAGACCTAAGGCTTTGACTTCTTGCAGGGGGCCCTAGTAAAGATTTTATCTCAAAGACAACAATAGGATGTTTTTCATAGAAACCAAATTAATGTAGGTGAGAATAAATAACAAGAGGGGAGGTGAAAGCAATTGAACACTTTAACAAAAACCTTTCTACTGGACCTCCAGTATTACATGCATCCCTACAATTCATTCATCCCTTTATTGGACCCACCTCATTATTCTCTGGTACATTCAAGTATGGCTCTGCTGATTGGTAAACAAGGTCCACAGAAAAATGTAAAGAAAAAGGAAAAAGAGCACTGGGAATTAAGCTTTATTCAGGAAACATGCATTTGAATTTGAATTCCATTGTTTTGGGATATACAGCAGTAACTTCATTCCAATGTAAATCTGTAATCCTTACTAAGATTGTAGTAGTGTATTTTTTTTTCAGTTGATCTATGGACCCTGAAAGTGGGATTTATAATTGCTTTTTATGTTGCAGTCTGGTTCATAACATTCCTATATTGTCTCTAATAGTTTTCTGTATAAACTTAAGTATATATGTAGCACTTACCTGATCTATACCTGCTTCATTGGGCCAGCTGGACTGAGTCCTCTCTCTATAGCCAATCCTTTTCCCCATGTTATCTTGTCGATGCTATTGAATGTTAGCACAGCAAAACTGCGTATACACTACAGGTTTTTCACCCAATTATCATGCCAATCACACGATAAACGACTGTTCGGTCTGATATTGCATTAGTGTGTACACTCCAGTGATCATGTTTTATTGTTCCAAAGCACATCGTATCGTTTGATATGATTTTATAAACGGACTAAAAATCTCTATAAATGATGGAACGATGTCAGGCAAATTCTGCAGTGTGTATGCACTCACGACCAGCAGTGTCGGCAGATCTCCACTGAGTGTACAGAGTCACAATCTTTTCAGCAGACGGTTATGACAGATGAAGAGCACAGATCTGAAGGTAAATTGTGTAAAATGTTTATAGTGTGTACACATGAATCGGCATGCTGATTGCAGGTGTTGGTAAAATCGTTAAAGATATCACAAATTTTCTGTAGTGTGCACCCAGCCTAATGTGGAATCTATTTGCGCTACCAAATGATGTTGGGTTTGTGTCATGCTGGAGGGGGCCAACTACAGATAGAGACCGCCTCCTGAAGATGGCAGTTATATACATTTTAATAGAGGGGAAAAATTACATTTTAATGAAGTTAGCCTTTAAACATAAGTAAAAAGAAAATATATTTTTGCTACAAAAAATATTTTTACAATTTAAAGTACCATAAATCTTAAAAAATAACTTGTTTTTTATGAGAGCATTGCTTATAAAATGCATAAGTAAATAAAGAAAAAGTTTCAGGGATTTATTGGAATTATTTTAGATGAAAGTTATCACAGGGGAATGACTATTTCACTCATATACAATATTTATTGGCTTTAAATCTTTTGCATTATAACATGGATTCATTCTGAATGAACAGTGGCTGATGAAAGAGGAAAATACCTTGTAGCCTGCTAGGTCATTGTATATTATCTGGGTGGTTAGCATGGGTGGGGTACGTATTTCCGACGACTACATTTCCGACGACTACATTTCCGACATTACTTTAAATGACTTGAAAAATCTGATGATTAGAATCTAGGCATGTTGTAAAGACAGACTTACCACAAAAAAGACAGGTAACATGACCAACAGGTGTGATAAAATGTGCAACAGCAGAAAATGGCGGCAATGGGGATTCACATCACTTAACATGGCGACAGAGAGATAGCCAGTTTTAAAGCAGCAATGCCCGGACCCAGTGGAAAACCGTAATCCTAACCCTAACCCTAATCCTAACCCTACCCTTAACCCTAAATGTAACTGTAAACCTATCCCTAACCCTAATTCTAACCCTAACCCTAAACCTAACTGTTATTTAGATTATCTAACTGCCAAGTCCTGGCATTGCCACTTTTAAACCAGCAATCTCTCTGTCGCCATGTTAACTGACGCAAATCCCCACTGTCGGAATTTTCTGCAGTTGCACATTTTAGCACACCTGTTAGATATGTTACCTGTCTTTTTTGTTGTAAGTCTGTCCTTACAACATGTCTCGAATGTAAGCATCGGAATTTTCGTGTCCTTTAAAGTAATGTCGGAAATGTAGTTATCGCAATAATGACTCTCACCGGTTAGCATTGCTGCCTCACGGTGCCGGGCCATGATTTCAATTCTGACCAAGGGATTATCTGTGTGGAATGTGTATGTTCTCCCTATGTTTACGTGGGTTTCCTCCGGGTGCTCTGATGTCAACCCACAGTCCAAGGACATACTGGTAGTTTAATTGGCTTCTGACAAAACCTTTCTGTGTATGCTTGTGTGATAGGGAATGTAAATAGTAAGCTCCAATTGTTCATGGATTCATGTGAATGATTAAATATTCTTTGCAAAGTGCTACATATTATGTAAGATCTCTATAAAGAATAATAATAATAAATAATGATAATAATAATAATTAAGGTACAGTTCCAAAACACAGTATATATGGAGAAATAGACCATTTATTTATGTACAAATTTGCCTATTTGTCTGCCTAGCATACTGTATAAATAGATGCACGTACAGTTCCTGGGTTAGAAAGTGACACTATACAAATGCCGTACGATCTACGAGACTGTGGACCCATAGGAAGATGCAAATTTAAACTTTAAAGGCGTGCCTATTGTCACTTTATAGTAACTCCTTAATTAATCTATTTTTTTTATTTCTTCCTAAATATGGTGTGTTTGATCCTATTGCCTGACTAAATCATGAGAATATTTTTGTATACAAAAGAAAAATGGCCTTCCCATATATCCTGCACCTGTTTGGTGCAGTAGTGTCCCTCTTAAAGTATACTATACTCCTCGGCACATGATAAGGAATGTAGATAACAGATTACTGTAAATATGACGTACATATCTCATTGTAGCGGCCAAGATATTGCAAGGTGAAAGGTCATTGCTATATGTTTATAGCTGGTAAAGGTCATACATACTGGCACTTGTGAAAAGCCCTAGCATTGACTCTGATCCCTGTTCCACAAATTAAAGTGAATATTAATGTTAACAAGAAACAAATCTGTAGCATTAGTGTCAAAGATAGCCCTGGAATTCCATAACATAATTGGTTAATCAGTTGCCCAGTGATGAAAACACCATTGGAAACACACACTGAACTATATACAATGTGCCAGCTGGAAATAACCTGTCTCAATTCCATTCAACACCCCTTTACTGTTATTCATCTATTGTACAAAAACTGCCTTTCACCTACTAATATATTTTATTTCACATGCCTTGCTCAATGTTTACTAATAATACAATATACATTCTTATTGAAAGTCAGTCATTTTTTATTATTTGTGTGCTTCTTGAGTAAGTTATAAATCAATTCTTTAGGTAGTAAAATACTCAGATTATATGCAAATATTTGTGGGTGGTCGATCATTTATACAACAGCAGAAGCCTACTGTATTATTATCCCACACTATCACTTCTGCCATGCCAAGATAACATCCAGAATCTGTCTGTACATGGGTACTTTTTCTTTTTTTTTGGGGGGAAGGGGGGGGGCAAGAGAGGGGATAGTAAACTTTAGGTTTGTCACTTTGTATAAGACTCTATTTCTAAAATGAATTTTTTGTGCCCAGTTTAGTAAAATATAGCAGTTCTCTCCCATGTTACTGGTAATTTTTAGACAGAAGACCGTTCTGAAGACTATTGTTGAACTCAAATGACTTCTACACAACTCTCACTGGGTAAAAAAAATATTTGCATTGGGCTGTAACAGCATTAATAATCTCCCATCCTTCTTTTCTTCTGTGACTAATTCTTCATAGATTAGATTCTTGGTATGAGAATGTCAATAAACAGAGATGATTCATTGTTAGGCTTCAGGGCATGTGATATGAACAGCAAAAAAGGTAGAAAGAAGAAGATGGGGTGCATTGCTAAGGGTTAAATTCATAACACATTAGTCCTTGTAAACATCTGATTGTCTGCTTTCCTTGAAAAGCCCCAAGCAAAGAATAACAATAGAGCATGTGAATACATACTCATCTCACAGGTTATATTGTGCTAGGTAACACATAAGGTAACAAACAGTCAATATATACAAAACAGTACCCTTATTGTTTTTCTATTTACTCCAAACTATGTAGATTCTCCACCACTCTGCAGAGGAAATAAGGCAAGTTTATACTCTCATACAACAGCTGTTTAGTCATAAGCTCAGTAACACTGCTTTACTTAATGGGGATCATTTACAAATTGTAATAGACAGTGCATATGCCCATCTACTGCTCAGTTTTAAGTACCCCCATCTGCTTTTGTGCTATACGCCTGAATTATTATTATTTTTTATCTTTTATTTACAAGGCTCCACAAGTGTTCTGCAGTGCTGTACATAGGGGGTGAACAGAGTAGACATTTAGGGGCATATTCAATTAACTTTCCGGTTCGCGGGATCGTGCCGGAACGGCCCGCAAAGTCAATCCATGGTACCGCAATAACGTGGATTTTCGTTCGCACCCCATAAGGTTGCGTACGAAAATCTGCGTTATTGTGGTACCGTATTACCGGCAATACTGCACAGGTTTCGCGGTAACGCGCGTTACCGCGAACCGGAAAGCTAATTGAATATGCCCCTTACAGTTATGTACAGTACACAAACAACTATGAAAAATACATAACTACACTATACAAAGTTATATAAAGACCAGACAGCTACAAATTAACAAAGAATAAACAGAGAACATAGTACTGTAGATCAAGGTAATGACATTGTAATAACTGTGTACAATGCATTTCCTTTGATGACAGACAGACAGACATGTATATCTGTATTGCTATCAATGTTGTTATTTGTCTCAATAATTCATCTTAATGGTCAAGAGCAGCCAACACAAATGTCCTTTGAAAAGAGCAGCATTTTATGGCTAAGGTCTTAGGTCATGTTTATACAGAACATGCCTCTTAGTTACCAAACAGAGTGATAATCTTTTATCCATAAGGAGGTGACCTGGAGGGAAACTTGTCAACTTCTTCATTCAGACTCTTGCATGTAATGTCTTGAAATTGATACCTTTCAAAGGACAGTACTCATGCATAGTGAAAACTAATATCCTTTATGTGAAACTTAGGAGTTAATTTATTACACATGCATGCAATCAAATTATTATCATCTATTATTTATATGGCAACCACTTATTTTGCAGTTCTAGCAGAAACTGTAATTCAAACAAATCACAAAAAATAAACATTTACTAAAACGTGAGAAATCAGGGCTTGCTTAAAGCTTGCCACACGCTATGTAGTTTCATTTGGTGATATTAGCAATTGGCACAATACCGTAGTGTGTGGCTACCATATTAGCAGAATACCATTAATAATAAAATTGCAATAAATCTGATTATGGGGTATGATGGAAAATGCAAGCAGAACTAATAACTGCTATTGGCCTGTGGGTTTGTTCATGTTCCAAATGCAGGCCTCGTATAAGCCAGACATGGTCGGCCCAAGCATGGAATAGCCAAATATTGTCCATCTTGATTGCACATGTGAGTGTCAAAATGGGAGCAGTAACCCTATTGCTTGAGCAGCAGGATCGGTCAATATGTGGTCAGCTTAGTAAAATAGTGTTCATAGAACATTTGCTGTAACTGATAACAGCCAATCAGCTATTAGTCTTATTAGTCTCCATTAGCTTTCCTACACTAGACTAATATAGGTTAATAACTAACCAAATAAGTAACCATCTGGAGAAGCAAGACATACTAAAATTCAACCAGTCATTCTGACAATCAACCTGAAAATGTAATTAATACGCATTATCCAAGCATATCTTATTTTAGATTGCCTGGCAAAATATGCTAACACTATTTGTATTTCTCACATTATCTGTGTCAACCTCATACAATTTATTGAGTGTAAACAATTTTATTTGTTTGCTGTTATGAATTTAGATGAGAACATTTAAATGAGAAATCTGTGAAAAGTAATAAGTTGAGGATTATTATAAACCAATAGTTGATGGCATATTAATTGTTAGATGTCACATTTTTATACATCTAAACATGAAGACCCAAAGGAACAGCTGCAAATTTTCAGGGAGGTAAATTCTCACAATTGTTTTGTAGACATTTTAAAACCTGCCGTTTTCTGATAAGAATCTAATTATGTAGCACTGTATTTTTTTGGGTTATTTATAAACACTCAACAGATGTTTTACTGAAATGATGACTTGGAATTTATACATTGTTAAAATTTCCTAGCCAAATTATCACCCCACAGGTTTTAAATGGAACTTGTCCACTCCCAGAAATAGGGGCCTGGTGGGATGACTTTTTTATAGTCTTTCCCAGTTGTACAACAAATTAGCATATGGTGCTATGGAGAATGCTAGAAATTTTAGAAATGAAAATAGCACCATAATTCATGTAAAAGACTAAGGGTGAAATTGAATTGCTGGTGATGTGGCGCACGGACATTGCGCATTGCGCTGTACACATTGGTGGCACCTGGGTATGAGGAATAATTATCAGAGATTTCTGTCAACTCTCCTCCGTGAGGTGTTTCGTAGACTTACCACCTCATATCTAAATGAATCTCCCCCTAAGAGCAAGAGTGGAGCCATTATCTGTCAACATATAATTATTATCATTATTATCCTTTATTTATAAAGCGCCCCAAAATGTCCGCAGCGCCGTACAGATTACAAATAATAGACCATGCAAGGTAGAACAGCACAGAACAATAGACAAGTACTACTAAGGCTAAAGCCCCAAGCATTGCAAGTATCAGTGTAGCTGGAACAGGAGTAATAGGTTATGAGACAGAAGGGAAGAGGGCCCTGCTCGCAAGAGCTTGCAAACTAGTGAGTGGAGGATGAATGAGTGTGAGGTAATCAAGCAGAGAGAACTGTTAGCGGATGGCTGGTAGGCTTTTAAGAATAGGTGCGTTTTCAGTGCCGTGTGAAGCAGCACAGATTAGAGGCAGGGGCTGGCTGGGCTGGGGGGCAGGGGGACATCTGCCCCCAGGCCAGTCCCATAGAGGCTACCTTGAGCTGGGCCACTGGGCTACCTGCATTTTTTCTTTTAAAATAGGCTGCTGAGATGAGTGTTGCCCCCGGGCTAAAATTTGCCAGCCCTCCCGTGATTAGGGGAGAGTGTGATATAACAAGGGAGGTTGTTCCAGTTCCAGTTGTCTGTATTTATAGTATGTAATTCTATTTATATATATTCTATATATATTCTGTATTTATACTATGTAATACTGTTAGGACTGACAAGTATCTAGATGAACTTTTAGAACAGATGGTATAAAGATCTTCACCTTTAGCAGCCGCCTTTCCCATAGAGCTAGTATTGCTCACAGGTACTCTGATTCCCCCAGGACTTCACTCTAGCGTAGTAAAAGTTTATCTATGACAGCCGTAGCACATATGGTGAGTACTAACTGGAGGCAGGAGACAAATATCAGAACCAGTCCAAGAGGTCCTGGGTCAGCAGCTATCAGGGTTAACAGGAACAGATCAGAGGTCAGGGTGGAAGCTAGCAAAGAATAATCCAAAAGATAGGCAGAGGTCAGGGTCAATCAGAGTACAGGCAGAGTAGAGAGTCAAGCCAAGGGTCACAATGGGTAGTGAACTAGAAATCAGGTTGAGTATCCACAGACTGTGGCACATTCAGGACACTATAACTAGCAGGGAGGCTAAGCCCTCCCTGCCCTAAATACTTAAACTGACCAGTCAGAGAGCACAAGAGAGAATAGCCACAGGAGGCTAATTATAATTAAATGAATTTGCTTAATTAACATTTGCGCGCTAACCCCTAATGCCCTTGTAACACAGAGACCAAGGCAACGCGGCTCGTAACAAATACTATGTAATACTAGTCAATGACAAATGTTTCAAGAAGCCTCTAAACAAATAAATAATATCAATCTATGTACCTAACTTTTCATTGGGAATGTCAGGGAAATAAGTGTTCTGCCCTGTTAATGGTATGTCATTGTCCCTCCACTATTTGATACTGTAAATGTTTCATTTATAGGCTGTTTTGTGATGAATTGTGCTGCTACATACTTATATACTAAAATGATCTACACACTGTACATCACATGCTCTTTGTAGATTGCGTGTTTGTAACATTTGGTTAGGGTATGTTTGCAGTTAGGCTCTGAGCGGCAGCTTTGAAAGATCAACATGTCAGCTGTCACAGATAAAGGAAATACCAAAACGTAACTTTTCACCTCATAACAACTCTAATAGATGAGATCACGTTCTGCTGTGTATGTTATCTGTTAAATAACAGTCTCCTTCTTTTGATCTCTGGCAGCCTAGCTCACATGCTATAATTGTAGGGTGCAGTGTAATGGTTCAGCTCACTTATTTTTGGATCTGTACCGCTCTGTCACTTTTTGGGGTAGGTTACCAAATAAAAACTAGACCAGCAAATTCTCAACACATGTATAGACTAAGACTAAAATCAATTAAGGGTACTCATCTGTTGGGTCCAATCCACTAGCCCTATGAGATCCCTGCTTCACTCTTGAACAGCCATCCAAAGTGTCATCTTTCACATGTCAAATGAGAAAAAAATATGATGGCACTCAAAGAATGAAGAGAGAATTAGTAGTTATTCATAAGGTTATATACACTTTGGCTAGTGCCTGTGCAAGCTTTCCCGGTTCCTAGGCATAGTTTTAAATTACCCCCTTCCTGCCTGCCCCGCCCCGCACACACACCCAATACCCACATCCCAGACCCTCACACACTTGACTTTTGTAAAAAAAAAAAGAAAAAAAGAAGAGCCTTACCTCCTCCAATAGTCCAGATGCTGTGATGCTTGATGCAGAACGCTGTCCAGATTCCACTGCTGCGGGGAGGTAGCCAGGTGTTATATTTGGGAACAAGAAGCTTGACACACTCAGCTGGCAACAGACTTTTTGTGATGATTCGAGTCCTCGTTTATGTATTGTGCACTAGCAAAAAGCAAAATGTATCTTCTTTCCTTTATTGGTCCAAATGGAAAGAAATCATCCAAATAGACAGCCCTAACATTTCCCTTCACCACACTGCTCCCGATTCACCACACAACTCCCCCCCCCTCCGTATCACACTCTTTGCCCTTCATCACAGTGTCCACCCCTGTATCACACTGCCCCCCCTGCATCACACTCTTTCCCCGTCATCACAGTGTCCCTCTACTTCACATAGTTCCCCACTTCCTGCTTTACACAACTCCCCATCTTCTGCTTCACACAGCCCCTCCTGCTTCACACAGCCCCCCCCACTCCTGCTTCACACAGCCCCCCCACTCCTGCTTCACACAGCACCCCCTCCTGCTTCACACTGCCCCCCCACACACACACTCCTGCTTTACACATCCCCCCTCCTGCTTCACACAGCCCCCCACACAGGCAGTGATGGGGAAGGGGGAGGGAGAAAGGGAGAATTAAACTGAGAGGAGAGACAGGGCATTTGGCAGCGTGCGGGTTGAGGGGGGGGGGCACAATTGCCTGCACACTTGAAAGTTAAGCTCAGCAGCCACCCACAGCATTACAAAATATAGCCAGACACCAGTCACTGGCGCCCCCAGAGCTCTAGGCAGCTGCCTAATGCTAGCGCCGAGCCTGAATTTGGCAGTGTTTTGGATACATAGGTCATGAATGTACAGTGCTTTTTTGCTCTGTTCTGGTGATTTGAGGGAATGCTGTAAAAATTAAGGAAACAGGTTCCATGGACATCATCTATAATTGTAAAAATATCATCAAAATTAGCCCCTTTCAACTCCCTTACATTTAAGTTTCCCCTTCTCCAAAATACTGCTTGCTTCACTATAGTTTGCTATACTTTTACTCAAGAAACTAAGGGCGCATAGGTGCTTTATTTATTTGATGTGTTACATTCATAATCTAATGGATTGGTATACTTTTTGGAGCATCCTATAAAATTAAACATGACTTTAAATATTGCAATATCCAGCCCTTCCAGCTCAATTAAACATCTCTTTCCACAACATCAAATCTTATCTTTGCAGATTTGACATATATCAATGTGCATCTTGTGAGTAGCCCATACAAGCAAGAAGCAGCTATCGCTTGACAAGGTCAATCATCAGAATTACATATTCTACCAACTTGATGAGCAAATACATGTACAGTGCCATATATATATATATATATATATGCTCACCTGCCTCCCAGGCCCCTCACCCCTCCCTATCTCCTACAGTACTCTCCGAGGTCCCCTCTCTGCTCTGAAAGAGTAGGTCAGAGCAGAGTCCTCTTATGAGCGGCACAAGTGCAGAAGATGTCCCATCTCTGCTCTTTTCAGAGCAAAGCTACAGTGCCATTGCCTCCTTTCCCCTGAATCCAGTTCAAACCACTCATCTTTACTCATAAAATCCCCCCCATACATCTCTGACCTCATCATGAGCTACACGACCACTCTGTTCTGCCATAGAAATTTGCCTCTCTTCTGCCTCATTAGATACTCCCACTCCCTTCTTCAAGACTTCTTCCAAGCTTCTCCCCATCTGTGGAACATTCTTTCTAGCTCTACCAGACTCTCCTCCAACCCACAAACCTTCAAACGCTCCCTCAGAACCCACCTGTTCATGTTTTCCTACCCTACTCCCTCCTAGTTTCCTCGGGTTCACTACTCGCACCACATTCCACTTGCATCCTATTCAGAAAGCTCTCATGAGCAGGGTCATTTCTACCTTATGTCTCATGTTCATCCACTGTTCATCTACCTCATACATCCATTGTCAGGTCCTTTGCTGAAATTTGTGAAAGTACTATGCTGTTTGTTCACACTCACTGAATGTGTGCCCATATCTGTAATTGTTTGCATACTACTCTTTCTCTATTTAAACCTGACGTTGCTATCTTGCGTTAACTTTCTTCACATATTTTTAGTATGCTGAACTGTGCTCATGCTTCTGCTCATTCTTACTGTACTCATATATGTCAGTTCTGTATATGATTGTCTGGCACTACGAAATCTGTGGCGTCCTATAAATAAATAATGATGATAAGAATATCTAGGCCTTTATCCAACTTCTGCTATGGGTCAGTGATACACTGTTCTGCTCCTGGATATATCACAGGGGGTCAATTTCAGTTACACTGGGTCAGATTCATTAAGGAAAGTAAAGCAAATAAAAATTAGTAACTTTGCACCTTAGCAAAACCATGTTGCACTGGAGGGGAATGTAAATCTAAAATGTGATGGTAGATTTATAATTGGGGTAGTGCATGTACTAGATCAACTTCAAATTTCAGTGTACAAATAAGCTATCAATTATTTGTGTGTTACATGAAAAAAGACAGTATTTTACTTATGTGCGACATAATAAACTAACTTGCACCCCTTGTATTGTAGCATGGTTTTGTCCAGGAGAAAACTTACTATTTTTTTGCCTTACTTTCCTTAATGACTCAGGCCCACTATGTGGACTGCAGACTACAGATGTACATGCCACAAGCTTCAGAATGTTCGCTATATATAGGTTGTGTCTTGACTGTGAATACATTTACCAGTTTATTTTTACAAAGGCATCAGCTTAGCCTTATGCGAATGTTACCATATCTACTTTGACACCAAGAAATCTAAAAGAGCCTAATATAGTAAATGTGAAAACTAAAGTGAAGCACACTTGCCAACTCCCAGATTACGAGTAGGTCTCCTGGACTTCCAGGAGACTATGGCAGCCTCCCACATCTGCCCACTTCCTAGTGAAGTGGGCAGAATTAAATCCAAAATGCTGCGATTCTCAGGGAACTGCGGCATCTGGCCCTGCCCCCCCTGTAAAATGATGCATTTGCGTCATTGCGTCACAGGGGTGGGGCCAAAATGGCGTGATTTGCATAGTCCCGCCCCCCGAAACGCCCGCCTCTCCAGGCAGCTCCCGGATGCTGACATAAGAAAGTTGGCAACTATGAAGTGAAGTGATATAATGAATGGAAAGAGAGGAGGGGGAAACGGAAATTGTACATAAAGTGACAGGTGGACAAAAGGAAAAGCCATGAGCAAAACAAGAATACATATTTAGATGTATTTGGTTCCTTAAAACGTGGCATTTTCTATAATCTATGGTTGTCCATATAAGCATAATTATTATGGAACAGTTAATAACAGTAAATTTTAAACTATTCCGCATGTATCCAAAGTGAAATAGGAAATGTTTCTTGGATAAAGTAAAATAACTTGGAACAGACTACAAAAGCGCTGTAAATTCTCTGAGAACACAGCATGTAATATAGTATACTTTCGAAATGTTCCCTATGGCTTACATCTGGTCACTTGTCATGATTTCAACATATCCCCTTTAGTCCTTTCATATGAGTATGATTATTAAGTCATTATCAGAACAATAATTTATGGTGCGTATTTTTACTGCACCAAATATTGTCTTTTTATTTTACATTAACTTCAAAGCAAAGTAAGGTATTTCGTTGGAAAGGCAGATGGAATGTATAATTGAATAATTTCATGGACACTGGACGCTTCAGCTGCTTATTTTTAGATATGTTTCCGTGACATATGTTATATTATATGTTTTAAAGGGATTTTTCACTAATAATAACCACTCTATCCTTCAAGCTGCTGTCTTTGATCTGCCTTTCTATGGAGAGACATGAGCTGTGCGAAAGGTGATCTGCAGATGTCCCTGCTATATGTGAGTGCCGGGACCATGCTAGATAGAGCAAAAGATGGTGGTCCCAGGGTAGCAACCCTGGCCACTGTACTGTTATTTAGGGGCTAGGAAGAGGATTTGGTGCAGAGGTTATTTAAATTGCAAATTCAGTTTCAGTCCTATCAGGTCCAGAAAGCTGCATCACCACACACCCAGGGGCGCACGCAGGGAGGGGGGGGGGGGTTCTGGTTCTCCAGAAATCCCTCCCCTCCGCGAAGAACAGTGTCCCTATATAGCGGCACTGTACTACAAAGCACCGCCGCGGATGCTTCTTTGACAGCGCCGCGGCTGCTGTTCAGTGCAGTGCCTCCAAAATGGAACCCCCCAAAAAAAATCCTGCATGCGCCCCTGACACCATAGCATAGTTTGGGGCAGGGCCCAGAGATGTCCACCCTCCCGAGGTCTACCTCTGCTCTTCTGAGCATGTATGGGACTGGCTCATGCCCAGTGAAGCCTTGCTTGGGGCATTCTGAGAAGAGGCCCCTCTCTGCTCATCAGAAGGCAGAGTGGGAGCCTTGGGAGGAAGGAACGGCATTGATGGGCCCTTTCACCTCTGGGCCCTACAGCAGTTGCACCGACAGTAGTAGTTCTTCCCACTGGGTCCAGTGTTTTTGTGTCTTATTTCTTTAAAATAACAAAGTTATCAATTTACAATAAAAGGTTTATTACCCTAAAACCTCTAAGCCATTTGCTCAAAAACAAATTTTAATTAGACTTTTTACCTGTCTCCTTGACATTGTTTAAATGTTAATGTTTATTTAATTAACCAGAACTTATATAAAAGGAAATGTATATATTTGTGTCAGCCGTAAAGGACTGTGTGAATGGTTGAAGTGTGGAGAAAAAACACCCTATGTAGACACTATTAAACACATTATTCTGCCCCATTGTCTTCTCCTTCTGTGAACAGTAAAGGAGACAACCTAATGAAGTGCCAAAAATGCATATTAATGTGTAATCTGTCTTTATCCTACTAAATCTGTCTACAGGCTATGAAACTGCACTTGCCCTAAATTTATGTAAATATTCTAATTCAATTTTTGTTCTTCTGTCACCGCTTTAGTTTTACCCATGACTACTTCTACTCTAATTTTCCACAGCCTGTGGGCTCAGACTTTGGTTCATTTGACGATACATAGGCTGAGGCATTATTAACTCATTGCCTTACACAATCCTCTCAGCAAAACACTCATTCAGCATCTTCAGTCAATTATCATTTTTAAAATGTGAGATGTAAAAGAAAAGGTTGGCTGCAGTGTACATTACTGGTCACAGATCGGTAATGCTTACTTTTCTATTAACAAACAATGTATTTTAGGTTTGCTTGTTTTTGATAAAGTTATTAACAATCATCATTATTTATTTATATAGCACCACTAATTCCGCAGCGCTGTACAGAGAACTCACTCATATCACTCCCTACCCCAATAGAGCTTACAGTCTAAATTCACTAACACATACAGACAGACTAGGGTCAATTTTGATAACAGCAAAACTAGTATGTTTTTGCTAGTATCGCTTCTCGGCCTTTTGGCTAAGATCAAGTGTAGTACCTGTCTGAGTAGGGTTTGCCTGTGCCTGAAAGGACCATGGGAAAGCTTGGTCTGGCCAGAAGGCCGGTGGCTTTGAAAGCCTGGGCTAGTGCCCCTGGAGTGGTGACCCAGGGGTGCCATAATCACTTGGGGCGTGGGACCCTCACTTGATACGGCACTTTGCACAAACCCCACTTTCATGCCACACACCTTTCCTTGCCCCGGCCTTTTGGCTAGGCAGGAATAATTTTTAACATCTCGGCCGAAAGGCTGGGGCCGTTATACACGGCACTATTTATTTTCTCACCTGTTTTGTCACTCCACTTTTTTCTATGTTTTTACTCACGGATTTTAGGGTGCGGATAAGGTCCTTATGGGCTCTATACCCCCGAAGATCTAGGGGGGGCTGTGTGGCCATCAGGTTCCGGTCCCCCTGAAAACCCCATCGTTGGCTCACCCTCCTGGGGGTGAGCTAGTTGTTGAGCCCTGGGTGAAGCCTCGGTGGATCCCAGGGCCAAAGGGACCCCCCTAGCCTCGCAGCGAAGGGGGGTCTGAAGACCCTTGCCCCCTAAGGGTCCTTATGGATCCGGGGGTCGGGGACTAGGGCCTTTCCTTTATTGAGGAGGGCCAGTTCTGCATCCCTTGTGCACGTTTTTTAAGTTTTCACTTATTTTTTCGGACACTTGGGCACGAGAGCACTGATTGGAGTCTTCCAGACTACCTAGGCTTTCAAAAAAAAAAAAAAAACTAGTATGTTTTTGGATTGTGGATGGAAACCCATGCAAATATACAAACTGTGGGGAGTCAGGAATGGAACTCATGACCTCAGTGCTGTGAGGCAGAAGTGCTAACCACTGAGCCACTATGATGCCCATAGCCATTTTTATTTATTTTATTCATTACACATAAATAACCAGTATTTTGTTTCTAAATAGATTTAAGACAGTTGATTAAGAATTCAACTTTTATTTTCAATGTATCTGAGTTTACTTCAGATGCCTCCATCACACCTTCTGCAGTGTTTAACATTATGCTAATTATTGGTAGAAAGACAAATATACTTTCATTTTTTTTGACAATTTTTTTTTATCCTAATGAAGGTAGAGATCCAAAACCCTCAAAACGATTGTATATTTATATAATGTAACCAATACAGTGTCTTGATGTTTGAAACAATGTAAGAATCAGATTCACTCATAAGTTTAGCTCTAGCTGACACATGGACAAAGACACAAATTATAGAGATCATCATCATTTATTTATATAGCATCACTAATTCCACAGCGCTGTACAGAGAATATTTTTCACTCACATCAGTCCCTGCCCCCATTGGAATTTACAGTCTCAGTTATTCTACCAGTATGTTTTTGGTGTGGGGTAGGAAACCAGAGAGCCCGGTGAAATCCCATACAAACTCCACACAAATAAGACCATGGTCAGGAATTGAACTCAGGAACTCACTGCTGTGAGACAGAAGTGCTAACCACTAAGCCACTGTGGGATATTTGTTCTATGTCCAAATTTATTACAATAATTAATCAAGACTCTTTCATCCAAGTTATGTATATAAACTGCTACAATTGTCATTCTAATCTGAACCTCACCTCATCTCATTGTAACAGGCTTTGCTTTCATCTAGACTAAAACCAATAAATGTTTTTGATCAGCTGGCTAATTAGCACAGATATAGCTAGTTTGTATTCTTCACAACTATGTCTTGGCATTCACACTAAGGGGAGATGTTTGTGGGTGGACGTCAGGGGCAGGGTGGCAAATTTTAGCTTAGGAGGCAAGACTCAACTCAGCAGCCTATTAGGAACATTTTAAAGTTAAAAACAATGCAGGTGGCCCAGTGACCCAGCCCAAGGTAGCCCACTATGAGACATGCAGATGTCCCCAAGCCCAGCATTCCCCTGGTGGACTTTATGGGGTTTTTGAACATAAAGAGTATTTATTAGAAAGTGTTATCAAAAGCTCAGTTAAACAACACAGTGTTGAACAATCAGGGAGCAATCTCCGATGCCTGCCAATTACTAACTCCATCTGCTGCAGCCCACCACTGCACTTCTTATTTCATCTTCCTGGACATTGTAACTTGGTAATTATATCTTTGTTTCCACTCTTTATTTCTCACCAACCAGCTGCTCAACTCCTGCTCTCTCTCTCTAACTCCTATCCTTGTACTTGTTACTTCTGCTTTCCACATACTCCTACTTTCTCACCACTTCACTCCTACCCCTGTCTCTTTACTGCTTTCTTACCACTTCCACCTACACTACTTTTCCATTGCATTTATATTTACTGGTCTTAACTCTACCAATATTGTACTGCATTGCCTTTGCCATTGTACTGCTCTACCATAACATTGCTGTGCCAAAATATTGCCTTGATGTTGTTTTACCACTTTGATTACATTACCACTGTAATACCTCACTTGCTACTATCCGGGCTTCTTCACTACCTAGGCCCCTACACAATATAGTCCACTTATTTCATCCTGTACTTTGTCCAAATAGGCCTTTGCACCTTCGGAACCATCCAGGACTCTGTTCCACCTAGGCCTCTGCAACATCATGGCCCACTCTAAGCCTCTACATCATGGCCTCAGTAACTTGCAGATCTCTGCACCATAGTGTACTCCCCTATGCCTATTGTTCCCATTTGCTCCTCTTGTCTCTCCTTACCTGCTCTCTTTAGAATGTAAGTTGCCACAGGCAGGGTCCTCCACCTTATGTCTCATGTCTGCCCATTCTTCATCCTCCTCTTTGTCCCTGTTAGTCTTATGCTGAATTAATTTTTTGTCTGTCATGTGGTTTGTTCTGTTAATTGCATCCATGAATTTATTATTCTGCTTATCTGTATCCATTGTTCCTATCTGTATGTATCTAAGTCATTTTTAATTTTGTTGTATGTTTCAACCCCCATGTGTGGCACTGTGACAGCCTTGTGGCACCTTATAAATAAAATATAGCAATAATAAAAACAATGGTAGAATTTAAAAAAAATCAATACCTATAGTACTGAACTGGATCTATTACTGCTTTTAGAGGTACTCTCAGTGAAAGGATTACCTCTAAGTCATTCTCACGTAAGTAGGCCTTTAAATCTGACATTTTTCACTTCATATTAATTCAGGGCCAGTTTTTGCAGATGTGTGTATTCGTAAGACAACTTGTCAGCTCGCACATGCACAGTGGAACTGAAAGCCCAAATTGTCATCATCAGTTATTTATATTACACCACTAATTCCACTGTGGTCTACAGAGAATTCACTCATATCAGTCCCGGACCCCATTGGAGCTTACAGCCTACAGTCATGGCCAAAAGTTTTGAGAATGACACAAGTATTGGTTTTCACAAAGTTTGCTGCTTCATTGTATTTAGACCTTTTTGTCAGATGTTGCTATGCTATGCTGAAGTAAAATTACAAGCATTTCATAAGTGTCAATGGCTTTTTATTGACAATTACATTACGTTTATGCACTTAGTTATCACTTTTGCCTTATGGCAAGGTGCTTCATCATGCTGGAAAAGGCATTGTTTATTACCAAACTGTTCTTGAATGGTTGGGGGAAGTTGCTTTTGGAGGATGTTTTGGTACCATTCTTTATTCATGGCTGTGTTCTTAGGCAAAATTGTCAGTGAGCCCACTCCCTTGGCTGAGAAGCTCCCCACACATGAATGGTCTCAGAATGCTTTACTGATGGCATGACACAGAACTGATGGTAGCGCAGGGGCGGATCTAGACATTTGTCCTACCCGGGGCGATTTTAGGGGGGGGCGATTTAGGCCCCGCCGCCTTTCTGATGTCTAAGGCTGCCGACAGCTGCACACTGTGCAGGTCCGTTCAGCAGTGGCAGTGTGCTGTCCCGCTGCTCTGATTGTGTTAAAAACACAATCAGAGCAGCCGGGCAGCACACTGTCACTGCTGAACGGACCTGCACAGTGTGCAGCTGTCGGCAGCAAGCTCCTTGTAGGGGGGGGGGCGATCGCCCCAATCGCCCGCCCCCCTGGATCCGCCACTGTGGTAGCGCTCACCTTTCTTTCTCTGGACAAGCGTTTTTCCAGATGCCCCAGACAATCTGAAAGGAGATTCATCAGAGAAAATGACTTTACCCTAGTCCTCAGCAGTCCAATCACTGTACCTTTTGCAGAATATCAGTCTGTGTCTGATGTTTTTCCTGTAGAGAAGTGGCTTCTTTGCTGGCCTTCTTGACACCAGGCCATCCTCAAAAAGTCTTTATTTCCCTGTGCGGGCAGATGCACTCACACCTGCCTGCTGCGATTTCTGAGCAAGTTCTGCATTGATGGTGCCCCGATCCTGCAGCTGAATCAAATTTAGGATATGGTCCTGGCGCTTGCTGGACATTCTTGGGAGCCCTGAAACCTTCTTCACAACTATTGAACCTCTCTCCTTGAAGTTCTTGATGATCCGAAAAATGGTTGGTTTAGGTGCAATGTTACTAGCAGCAATATTCTTGCCTGTGAAGCCCTTTTTGCACAAAGCAATGATGTTTCCTTGCAGATAACCATAGTTAACAGAAGAAGAACAAGTTTCCAGTCTGTTATTCTAACTCAACATGACAGAGTGATCTCCAGCCTTGTCCTCGTCTACACTATCACCTGTGTTAACGAGAGAATCACTGAGCTGATGTCAGCTGGTCCTTTTGTGGCAGGGCTGAAATGCAGTGGAAATGTTGTTTTTGGGATAAAGTTCATTGTCATGGCAAAGAGGGACTTTGAAATTAATTGCAATTAATCTGATCACTCTTCATGACATTCTGAAGTATATGCAAATTGCCATCATAAAAACTGAGGCAGCAGACTTTCTGAGAAATAATATTTGTGTCATTCTCAAAACTTTTGGTCATGACTGTAAATTCCTAACACACACACAGAAAGACTAAGGTCAATTTAATAGCAGCCAATTAACCTGGCAGTATGTTTTTGGAGTGTGGGAGGAAACCGGAGCACTCAATCACGGGTAGAACATAGAAACTCCACACAGATAAGACCATTTGAACTGATGATCCCAGTGCTGTGAGGCAGAAGTACTAACCACTAAGCTAGTGTGCTGCCCAATTTTGTTTAAAATATTTAAAACTAGATTCAATTTATATAAAAATATTTTTAAAAATTTGAAAACTGTATTCATTAACATATGCATAATTCACAGAAATTATTTTAATCTCTTATCACCATCCTGAGATGAAAACAACAGAAGAAGTATTTGGCAGTGCTAGTACCGGCGTAATACTTGTTAAATAGGCAGAACCCTAGACATAACCAGCACTGCAGAAGCAAAAAGGAGAGGGATAAGGAAGAATTGTGTAATTGGAGGCACTCAGCGATCATAATTATTAAAATATCTATGTCTTTATTGATATACATTAAAATAATCCCTCCTAGTTCAAATAGCGAAATATTAAAATAATTGTGACTATAATTGTGAGTTAAAATAGCAAAATTTGCTATGCCTTGCTACTTTATACCAACATATATAAATTGTCAATGTATGATATTATTAGTCACTCTCTTATTGAAAACGTTTTAATATCTTGAGGTAACATTCATTAATAAAGATATATGTGGTGTGAATTAATTGATGCGGTGACGGTTGCTCAGTAAGGACCTCTACGTTGCTTCAATTCAATCTGAAACAATTAATTTATAGGTGACACAGTGTATTGTCACATTGGTCTTATAAAGTGGTTATTTAATCACTGTTCATACCACTGATGTAATAAGGACTACATATAGATTTGAAACATGCATGTTATTATTGACCTCTCAAGTACATATACATACTATCTTGTAAAGCCCAGTAAGGGTTAAACGTTAGTATGTTCAGACCCAGCTGTTAATCCACAAGCTTAGACACGTTCTATTCATATATGGTAATGTACCAGAGACTAAGCAGACTACAGAGTTAGCATTTGCTCTCTAATCTAGCAATATATGCTGGTAATGCTGATAGTGTATTGTTCATTTTTCATTTAGTGGATTAGTTTTGTTGTTATAGGTCAGGCATCTATATGTTAAGTGAATGTCCTTCTAAATTCCAGTCATATCGTTTAGCCGTCACACGCATACACACACACATCTACTGATATCTATCACCCATATAGGGTTGATGTATCCTGAAGATTACTAAGTTTGAACAAATATAACAAAGAGTGAATGGGAGCAGTAGCAGGGTAAACGCCAACGCGCGTTTCGCTACATGCTTTTTCAAGCACTGCAGTCTTATGGCAAGCGATAACTTCTGATTTTACCCACAATTGGACATTTCACCTGTGATAAATCGGCCCTATAATTCTTTTGGGTCTTATCTGAACACAAATATACACACACAAGTGTAAACATAATAAACTATTATTTATTTATCTTCTTTTTCTTAAATATATCCATTCGCCCCAAGGTAAACTCTGTGGCTTATCTGATGAGCATATTAATCAGGCTGTTTGATGTGCTAGTTGACGGAGCTAATATGCTAAACATCCCAGGTAGCACATCGCAGCCAATGGTACAAGTACTTGTGCCTATGAGGAGCTAGACTTGCCTCTAAGTGGTCTATGTATCAATGGGTGAAAGCCCTAAATCTGTTGAAAAATGAGATAAAGATCCAGGGTGGTTGTAGGCTGTCACTCGATATCACTGGCGGTAGCCTTCCCCGGGTGCCTCTGGTGAATCTTCTCAATAAAAATCACGAAGAAGCCTATTTATCAAGGAAGGTGATGGTATAATTAAAAGGCCCTGTTCTCCTATTGCTATTGTCAGGGATCTGTCCAAGACAAAATAATTTATTATGAAAATAAAGCAATTTTTCCTTTTTATTTCATAACATTTTTTTTCTATATTTTTCTACTTCTTTTTCTGGAACTTTTTTTTTTTTTTTAAATCTGTAAGTGGAAGCCCACATCCGCTGCAGGGACCCTGCAATGGCCTGCCGAGCGGTAAGATTTATTTTACTCCTGCCACTCGTATTGCTGCCAGACAGTATTTCTGAAGGAGCTCAGAGCCCCTGGTGAAATTTTATTGATAAATTTGGCAATAGAAGTTTTTCCATCTCTGTGATAGGCAGCAAAAGACAATCTTCAATAATGAAGGGTCTTGACCAGTAAGTCTGGTCTTAAGGGTGGCTTCTGGGAAATAAATATCTTCTATATTTCCATCTCCAATTTCAGATCAAATAAACATTAGAAAACATTGTTATATCTGGTATTCTAACTTACCTACAATGTCACTTTTCCATAAACATTCATATACTATAAGGATTACATACAGACAAATTCAGATTAAAAAATAAACTGATTGAAGAGTTAACAAGCAAAACACTAACAGTGAAGTAGTGTGCACGTGATTAGAGCTTGTAATGTCATGTTAAAGGAAATATCAGTCAGAAGGTATGTTGTGTCATCATGTGTCAGGATCCTGTTATCAGAAGTTTCTGTGCTGAATTGTGTAAAGGTGGGTAAGATGGTGACATCATATGAATCAGTCCACTACCAGAAACGCTCACATTCAGGAATGTGCTGGTGGTGGTGGTGACTGGCATTTAGAAATCAAAATCATTGTTTTTTATGTGAATCAAGGAAATCTATCAATGAGTCACTATCTGTAAGCAGGAAACTGACATGATGAAACATACAGGGTAAAAATTAAAGTTAAAATCTGGAATGCCAAACAATAAACAGTGTATGTCAACGATGTTACTAGCATGTTACTGGTCTATGAGTGACAGAGAAAAAATGATAACATTAATATGTATCAGATGTCTGTGGAATTCAGTCATTTCCAATGTTTTCTGAATATGGAAATCTATTGTTACTTTCCCAATATAACCATACACCCATTCAACCTTTATGTAATAGTATGTCATGTTTGTGGCCTTGTGGGGGATTAATGAGACAATTGATTTGGAATGCGTAAGCGTTCCAAGTACAAGGCGTGTACCATGATGTCAGTACAACTGTTTGGCTCGATGACGGAGACTGCACCAGCAGAAAATTTCTTCTACAGGGACCTGTGTGGTGTGTGACCAGTTACTTATTAAAAAGTACAGTGAAAATAAGTCTGCTGTAAGTGTTTGGATGATCAATACTTGGCAAACATAATAATAATAATAATAATAATAATAATAATAATAATAATAATAATAATAAACAGATTTATTTGAATGAACTGAATTTGCTTGTTTACCCACTGCTGGAATTCTAGTTACAGACATTAGAGGTTATGTGGTGTTGTTCATCAGTGACTTAAAATTGTCTGTATTATAACAACATCAGCAAACTATTGGCAGTGAGGTGACTGAAAGACAATCCAATATAACCATACTCTGACAGTCATACAATGCTAAAAGTCACCAAAACTTTGCTATTGGGGAAACTAGGAGTACCAGTAATCAAGCCCTTGATGCAGTGGCGGCTTCTTGCCTATCGCTTCCCAGTCAGATGTCAAGCACATCCTGGACACATGCTAGTGATGCCCACACTGCCTTAGGTGTGTGTAATTGCATGAGCCCCCTCACCAGGATAGGCATGCAGCCTTGTTCAATCCCATTTCTGTGTATGCAGTTTAGGACCCTGCCCACCAACAAGGGAACTGGAACATCAGTGCCAGCCTTGCCAGATGAACAAACCTGGGTTGACTAGTCTGAACCATCAGACTTGGGAGCTGTGCTTAGCTTTGCTGGAGACAGAGGACCATGTATTCACATTATTACCTTTTGTGGAATCACAGACAAGCAGTAAAGTGGATATAAACCAGGTTTAAGGCAGAGTATTTCCAATGAGCTTGCACTTCCTGTGATCAGCTGTGTGGCAATGGTACCTCAGTGCTGGGGCCACGGGTACCCGGACTATGGCACTGTCTGTGTAGAGTTGATATGTTCTCCCCATGTTTGCATGGGCTTCCTCCAGGAACTCCTGTTTCCTCCCATAGTCCATTAACGTACTGGTAGCTTAATGTAAGTTTATATGTGTTTGTGAAATTAACCAAAGATACAGTCCCTGCTATAGAAAACATCCTACTCTATGAAATTACTGTGAGGCTTATTAAGGCTACAGAGATTCTAATTAACAAACAATCTTAACTTCTGTTATGACTGTTTCTTTCAGAGCCTGATTAAGGGTTCAGACCGCCGTAGATTAATACGCTCCTAGCGCCCCCTTGTCAGGATAATGCAAATGCAAACTTGTTTTAAATATAAAATCTGACTTCCTTCACTGCCCCCCCCCAATATTTTCATTCGTATTCAACAAAATATCAATGAAAAACTTCTTTGTCACTATGTCTAAATTTACTGCAAATTAAGGGCCTGATTCATTAAGGATCTTAACTTGAGAAACTTCTTATTTCAGTCTCCTGGATAAAACCATGTTACAATGCAAGGGGTGCAAATCAGTATTCTGTTTTGCACATAAGTTAAATACTGACTATTTTTCATGTAGCACACAAATATCAACTTTAAATTTCAGTGTACAAATAAGCTATCAAGTATTTGTGTGCTACATGAAAAAACAGTCAGTATTTAACTTATGTGCAAAACAGAATACTGATTTGCACCCCTTGCATTGTAACATGGTTTTGTCCAGGAGACTGAAATAAGAAGTTTCTCAAGTTAAGATCCTTAATGAATCAGGCCCTAAATTATTAATTGATGATACAAATTCTATTTTTATTCAAATGCTTAATTTTCTTTATTGCCTTTAGTAATAAAGAATATAGATTAATAGCAGTAAAACATAAAATAAATGTAGGGGACTGTTGTGCCTGGTTCTGTGCCTGTTATCGTTAAGGTCTCTCCTACTCACTTATTGTCAAGAGCCTGTCTGAGGAGGACTTATTGTCTTCAGCCTTTACCATGAGAATATGTCAAGGTTATACCCTTACTATATTTTTCTTACATGTTTTCTTTTTACTTTGGAGACCAACTATTCGCTTATATTTTAAAATGAATTCCAGTTTATGCCTAAACCTGTCCCCCACAAATCTTGTGCTGTCAAACACCTTACACCCTAGACTGCATCCTAGTTAGCCTATTGGATAATCAGTCCCTAGTTTATTTTGTTGAACTCTAAAAAGAGTTCGTTTACCTAGCTACCACCTTGGAACCAGGCCTGGAGAGGGGGTAAAAATCTGTTTTAAAATCTGTGCTTCTTCTGCTGAATAAAGCCGTCTTTAAGCCTTTACACTGGATTTCCTCTAACAACATCCAGCACCTAAACTACATTGGTTACCGACCATGATTAACCAACATCAAACACACACTCATATTAACTAATGACTTGAGAATTGTATCTAAAAATGTAGAAAGTATCAGTCACACATGCACAAAAGTCAAAATAATCTTCAGAATGAGGCTGAAAGGAGTTGGTGATTCTGAAGATGAAACTGTGATAGGGTTCCCAAAGGATACTAAACAAATAACCGATTGCATATCACACATTCCAAGGCACATCTGGGATAGGGAGTGATGTCACAGGAATGGAACTGAAGCCTCTGGAAGGTGAAGTGTTATTTTTTAGTGTTGAAATTCCACAGAGACCTCCAGGCCTAACTACCTCATCAAATTCATGTATCCCTCACTTTTCATATACACAGGGGTCAAGTCATGTGCGGAATGTATACTGCAGCATATGTCTGGCAGTAGTTACATTCCGCGAGAGCTGGCGCGCTGCACACATGCATTTCATTCCCTTTTTAGGGGGAAATATCATTTTGGACTACACAGTGTATTGGGCAGGTCTTAGGCTGAATTCTTAAAAGCACAAGCATTTTTTATGTAATTTATAATTATCATATAACAAATAACAAAGCAATGATATTAAAGAACACCATACAGTCAGTAACAAACAAATTAGGTGACATTGACTGATGAATACTGTTAAATGTACATTATAAAAGCAAAAAACAAAATAGCATTTAAAAATTGCTTTGTGGTAGACATATTAGTCTAGAAGGAATTAAAACTGGATAGGCAAATTGAGGAATAGGAAATCGAACATATGTTGTTTTTTAATTCTATTCTATGACCATAGTACTCAAGTTGAGGTGTTTAGAAACATGTCAGCTACTACTACACAGTACAGTATTTTATACTGATTTAGGCCCCTTGCCCACATACCAATGACAACTCACATCAAATACAATTGCATTTGACATGTGGTGGTTAATTAGCGATTGTGCACATGCGGTCTGGTGGATAAATGGACAACGTTTCATTACCCCCAGTGGACCAGGCGGCACTGTAAAAACGTGTTGGATCGCAGACAATCCCGATCACAAATGATAGTGGGTATTTCATCATTGGAACCTGTGGGTTCCATTTCCATACTCATTTTCATGCTTTTACTAGGTGAACACTTGTCAAAAGATGTATCTGTGTACACATCCAGTCGCTTACATAATTTTTGGGACTATCAGTGAAGTACACATATTGAACGCATCATGCTAGCACTCATGTGTACAAGCCCAAACAGTGTTGCAATGGAATATGCAGTACCCAAATGTACAAGGGCTCACTACAAGGTTAAAAGTAATCAACTTTATGTAGCACACATATTGCATACCAAACATTGTACACACTGGAGATAAGCAATTTGGTTTCCTTTGAATCTCACAAATCCAAGTTTTACATAACTCAGCTGAACGTCAGACTGACTCGGAATTGTTAGTGGTCTTCAGTTCTTAAAAGTGACACAAACATTTTCACATGATCTTTCCTCAAGATTCTGTTAATGCCAGCCCAGTCTTCTGGCCTTCCTATTATAGTCCTGCTCAAGTCTGTGTGCATAATATTATGTCAGAAGTACATAAACTGATCATATGGTACTACTGGAAGAAGCAGTGAGCAGTAACGCTAGACTCCTCTGAAAAAGACAGATGTCGTCATAAGTAGTCGGAGATATGGAGGGAACCCTGCCTAGCGGCTGAGCACTGCATGCAGGTAAGTGTGTATTTTATGCGCAGTAGTCATGGATCCCTCTCAGTTTGCATTCAGACTGAGACGGATATCCCCTTTGCACCTCTCTATGCTTAGAGAAGCCGAACGTGGGAGGTAGTGAGCGAGCCTAGCAATGTAGAGGTGTGTTCACACACTTTACATGCTACGCTGAGTCGGAAGCAGCAGCAAATAGGTCTCTATGAGACGTATCTGTTGCGGGTGCCTTCTCCTGGTGCAAGTTCTATGCTGATGATGATGACAATCAGCACAGACCTGGCTGTATTACAAAAGAAGAAGAAGTAAAACATCATCCCCCACCCCTCACAAGCAGCTTAACTAACCCTAGTACTGTTTGGGGGAGGGGGGAGTTGTTTTTAACATTTATGGGTTTAGGCATCAAGCAAAAACTTATTTAAAAGATGCGGAAACTGGCATTTCCGCATCTTTTAAGTAAGTTTTCTATGTATTAACTGCCTAACTGCCATTTAGGCTGACAGCGTGTAGCATCGCAGTCCCCATAGATTACTATGGGGACTGAGATGTTTTGCAATGGATGAAGCTTTGATAAGCTTCGCATTGCACGGACAGGTAATGCCATCTCAGGATGGCGTTACCTGTCATTTCCTATGGGATTCTGCTGAAGCCTCTCTGGTTTCGCAATACTGTTATTACAGCACTTCCTCCTGTCACCAGCAGCGCTAAGTTGCCGGTAAGCAGGAAAAAAGATCGCAGGAAAGGGGTCACTTAGTGGGGGCTCCCAGAGTAGCTCTGGCATGGTGCATCTTAGTGATACCTAAACATTCATCACTGCGATGTGCAGCGATGCATATTTAGCTGTACCGCAACTTATTGATGCATAGACCCCTTAGTTATTTATTGATTTGTCTGCCTTATGGGGCACTGCGCCTGATACACTTAAATGTATCCTGCGCATCAGCCCATAAGGCAGATAAAGAGGTGTGTCTAAAGATACCGGAGACTCTTACCTCTCTGTCTGTATGTCTTACCCAGCATTGTTTTATTAATGTTTGTTCCCAATTGTAAAGTGCTACGGAATTTGCTGGTGCTATATAAATAAATGTTAATGATGATGATAAAGATGAGACTCAGAATCCTATGTAAACTACGCAATGCAATTTACATTTACAATTTAAGTGTAAATTACATCCAACTCTACATAAGGCCCAATGTCTTTATTGCAATCATTATCATGTGTTTGATGGTCCATTTGTTTGTATGGTTTGCCATGCCATGTGTAAGGCTAGTCATGTGACACACTCTTCCGGATTTCATAAATGATTCTCTACATTGGACTTCACTCTGCATTAATTAACTGTTTGGACATAATGGCATTATCTGCATATAATCTAATGATGATGTCATTTGATCACATCTGTGTTTATATAATGCTGATTAGTACACGTGTGTTGATGGTGATGTCATTTGCATATGCATATGTAATGCTGATTATGATGATGATGTGTATAGATGAAGAGAAAGTATAGAAAACATAGTACATAGAAGCTAATATATATATATTATATGACTGTACTATGCTTAGTGACTGTTTCAACAATGTAGAGGGTCGTGCAAGAAATTGTGTTTCAGGGAATCACTCAAAGAATAGAAAGAACTCCAGGACCCGGGTGGCTAGCTCAAACTGTCAGCTGGTCAAGGAGGGCAGCAGGCAGCTGTCACTGCAGTGCTTCCGTGGCGCGCAAGTGATTACCGCGCACCGTGGAAGCACTACAGGGAGTGACGGAAGAATGACTGCAGCCTATCAGGAGTAGGAAGTAAGCAGTAGGGGGGGGGGTCAGGGGCTGGCTGGCAGACTTTAGCCGGGGGGTATGCAAACCACTGGCCCAAAAGAGCGGCCCAGTGACATCAGATTTTTAACGCAAAGGGATTGTTTTTGCTCGCCCATATATACAAATAGAGTTATTATTTGTTTTAGGATTAACCTAAAACAAATAATATGAGGGGTGGTACTGGGAAGAGCAGTGGGTGTCAATCTGACACAGTTTCCCAGAGCTGAATTAAGGCTCTGGGGGGCCTGAACACTTTAGTCAGGGGCCCTAATAATTGTGACATGGTTATCATTTTAGACAAATTGTATACAATACACAGGCAATACTGTTATTATTATTATTATTATTATTATTATCTTTGACTTATAAGGCGCCACAAAGGGTCCGCAGCGCCGTACATTACATATACAGAAAACAGAACCAAGACACAACATGATACACAAATATATACAAACACAAGTAACAGGGTAAAGCAAATCAGATTATATCTGACAGATAGTGGAAGGGATGGTAGAAACAGCAAGAAGAAGGCCGAAGCTTAATAAAACAGGGAAAACAGGGCTAGCGAAGCAGGCTAAGAGGTACAGAGGGTGAAGGAACAGTAGAAGGAGCACACAAGGAAAGAGGGCCCTGCTCATGAGAGCTTACAACCTAAAGGGAAGGGGGAGACACATAAAGGGTGGTACTAACTGGGGGAGAGAGCCAGGACAAGGAAGTTAGGAGGACTGATAGACTTGAATAAAGAAATGAGTCTTAAGGGCATGCTTGAAGCCTTTGAGAGTAGATGCTAACCTGATGGAACGTGGAAGATCGTTCCACAGCAGGGGAGCAGCCCGGGCAAAGTCTTGAAGACGAGAGTGAGAGGAGGTGATCAGTGAAGTAGTGAGGCGGCGGTCAGAGGCAGAGCGGAGAGTGCGGGTAGGAGTGTAGGTAGAGAGGAGATTGGAGATGTAGGGAGGGGAAGATTGACTAAGAGCTTTAAAGGTGAGGGTGAGGAGTTTAAATTTAATTCTGTAGGGTATGGGGAGCCAATGTAGTGACTGTTGGAGGGAGACCGCAGAGATAGAGCGACGGGAGAGAAAAATGAGGCGGGCAGCAGCATTGAGGATAGACTTAAGAGGATCAAGGCGAGAATCAGGTAGACCAGACAGAAGAAGGTTACAGTAGTCAAGGCAAGAGATAATAAGCGAGTGAACAAGGGTTTTCGTGGCTTCTGCCTTCAAGAGCAGTACAGTGTGAAATGGGACATACCTCCCAACTGTCCTAATCCTGACTAAGCGAGACTGTCACCCAAATTTGGAACTGTCCCTTCCGATTCAGGACAGTTGGCAGACTGTCCTGCTCTCTCCTACCTGTTCTTGTCACTTTCATCACTTGTGGCTGCTGGTATCTTTAGATCAGTTGCTGCTTGTCTGGATCCTGGAATGTTGAATGCCCTATTTGGAAAAAAAAATGAGTGCATGAGATTTATAAAACTCCAACTAGCCCCAGTGTTAAATCAGTAGCACACAAGTTTTAGAATTAGGCCTCCCTCCACCCCCAACATTAAAATACTAATATTCACATTTGCTGAATAGATATATTATTATTATATATTATATAAAAAGTAACAAATATTGTTATAAAATACTATAGTTTTATTTTTTCCACACTTTAACTTCATTTTAATAAAAATAGTATTATTAAAAGTATTTTTGTATATTTGGATCAACTTTAATTTCAATAATATAAAATAGAGTGGGTATTTTGTATTTTTAGTACTTTAGAAAATATGTTTATTAATCAATAAAGATAAAACAAAATTGATCAAGGAAAGAAAGAAAATGTTATATTTTGTTGAGCAGTATAATCAGACTGGACCCTTTAAGCTTAGAACACGATTAGTAAAGAGATCCAGGGAATATACTGTCCTATATATTCTCCTGCATGAGACCCAGCTCTTATAGCTTTCCCAAATGTGACATTATCAGTGTTTAACTGCAGTGCTCAAAAAGTCTGTTGTAACTTTTCAATCATATCCAATATTCCACTATATCGTTATGAATCAATTGTATTAACAGCAACAGTCAGAACCAAATGTATTTTCATGACATTGCTACAAATTGTGAAATAGTCATATCTATGCATAGCAGTGGCGGATCCAGGGGGGGGGGGGGGGGGGGCGATCGGGGTGATCACCCCCCCTAGCAGGGGCTTGCTGCCGGCAGGTCCATTCGGCAGTGATAATGTGCTGCCCGGCTGCTCTGATTGTGTTTTAAACACAATCAGAGCAGCTGGACAGCACACTGTCACTGCCGAGCGGACCTGCACATAGTGTGCAGCCGCCGGCAGCCTTAGCAATCAGAAAGGGGGTGGGGCCTAAATCGCCTCCCCCCCCTAAGATCGCCCGGGGTAAACCAATTGTCTAGATCCGCCCCTGATGCATAGAAATGAAAAGGGGTGCTTCATAGTCAGGGGCTGGCTGGGCTGAGGGGCAGATGGGCATCTGTCCCCGGGCTGGTCCCATAGTGGGCTACCTTGGGCTGGGTCACAGGGCTGCCTGCAAATTTTTTCCTTTAAAATGTTCCAAATAAGCTGCTGAGCCGAGCACTGACATTGATGCAGAGACACTCTGGAGATCTAAGGCCGAGTCACTACTGGGACTTCTACTGCGCCCAGCAACGCATTTATGTCAATCAGGCTTCGTCAGAGAGGTTTATTACATGTAGTATGTTATAAAAGATTATTTTTTTTGTAAGATATATTCTGTAAAAGAACATGCACGTAAATATAGATCAATAATCAGCTGCAGATTGATCAGTTATCACCATACGTCTTAGTATGTGTCATTAATGCCTTTATTGATTACAAACCAAGATCTAATACTAATAATAGCAACTAAATACAGTATACTGTGGTGAAATCAGCCCCTTTCTCTCTATATAGAATAACAATAATGTTAATTTTTACCTATAATTTATAAGTTGGAGTAAAAACAGTATATACCTATTTACCATAGTGTAGTTAGCATGCAGAATACCAATTCTATATATGCAAAGGGTATTTTGTCATTTGGAGATATCTATCATTCCGTGGCTTCATTGACTCTAGTTACAGTAGAAGCAAATGCTTTGGAAAATGTCGGAAGTTAAAAGTGGATAGTGGTATATCTAATTTTAATATATTTACATAAGGTGAGCACAGGTATACATATTTAAATAATACATGCATGCAAAACACATACATTATTATCATTTCCTTTACAAACATAGGGAAGTAGTATGCAATGATCATACTGATTTAAAACAGCTTTTGTACAAATTGTACTTTGTGCTAGTAAAGATAAAATTATTTAAAACAATACCTAATAAACATAAGATAAATCAAACAAATATGAATTTATTACAAAGTAAAAATGTAACAAAGTGATGTTACATGATAACATGCACTAAGATGTGCATATATAATATATTTTTATATTCTTGTAAATAAAATCAATGCTCAGTGATATAATCATGTAAGTACTTATTAGACACATGTATGTAGTATAAGCCAGACAACAGGGTGGCACAGTAGTTAGCATTTGCTGCCTCACAGCGCTGAAGACATAGGGCTAGATTTACTAAGCTGCGGGTTTGAAAAAGTGGGGATGTTGCCTATAGCAACCAATCAGATTCTAGCTGTCATTTTGTAGAAGGCACTAAATAAATGAAAGCTAGAATCTGATTGGTTGCTATAGGCAACATCCCCACTTTTTCAAACCCGCAGCTTAGTAAATCTAGCCCATAGGTTCAATTTCTACTATGGCCCCTTTGTAGAGTTTGTATGTTCTCCCAGTGTTTGCGTGGTTTCCACTCACAGTCCAATAACATACTGTTAATTGGCTGCTGACAAAATAGACCCTACTGTGTGGTGGGGTATTTAGACCTTAAGCTCCAATGGGGCAGGGCCTGAATGATTGCATAGGATTGCAGCTGAGTGCCCATGGTGACTGCCTCATCCACTGCAATAATAAAAAGTGTTTTGAGTCCTATTGAAAGAAAGGTGCTATTTAAATAAAGAATTATTATTATTAGCAGCAGGAATAAGATGTCCTCCAGTACACATTAGAGGAGAAAAGGCCCATGAAATAGTGTGTTGCTTGAAGGGGCATTACCAGCCTGACTATATGAACTTATAATAATCAAATACATACAATAGCAAGGACTTTGAAGAGAGACTAAGATAAATTTAATAACAGCTAATTATCCTATTAGTATGTTTTTGTAGTGTGGGAGGAAACCGGAGCACCCAGAGGAAACCCACGCAAACAGGGTGATAATATAAAAACTCAACACAGATAAGTCCATGGTTGGGAACTGAACTCATGACCCCAATGGTGTGAGGCAGAAGTGCTAGCCACTAAGCCACCATGCTGATTTAGGGATCTGTATTTAAAAATAATAGAAAATCACTTCTTGTCACAATTTACCGTTAAGCATCGCTCAGCTGTCTTGTTCTTACTAGTCCGGAGCACTAAGAGTTAAATTACCACTTTGCTGGGCCAATCTGAAGAGATATGCGCATGTGTGACACAACTAGTCATTGCATACATGTACAGTGGAACTGAAAGCCCAGACTTGGGCAACTTTTCCTCACTCACATGTGTGATTACAAATCTCTAGTTTGTTTCTTTATATTCTACAAGGCCAAGCACACAGATGATTTATTAGAAGCTAGATAGATGAAATGTGTAACTCAGCAAACCTTTACAGACTACAACATTGACTGTGTTTTGCTGTGTTACAACAGGAAAAAAAACACACAATAATAAATGTTTGCTTGGAAAAATACAAGGCTTAACATGGAACATGATACTGAATGTGCTATGCTGTTTAACCAAACCAAATGTGAATTTGTTACTATGATAAAGTCACTCTAGGACTTAAGCTGGGTACATACTACAGAAATTTCAACCAACTTTTTATGCCGAGCGATTTTACATGCGATCGATGTTCCGATCGCTCGGTTCATGGACTGCATACACACTAGTCTTGTTTAGGATGATAAAGGGAAGAGCGGACGTCCCTTTAGCGTCTTTTTACAGCCATGTTGTCGTGAGCAATGACTGTAATTTCCTACTCACTGTTGTGGATCGGTCGGAAGTTTATACACACTACACGACGGAAACGAGATTGAACGAAAATATTAAACGGTACGACCAACCAAATGAGGCGACAATCGTCCATTTGGGCAGATTTTCGACCATCGTGTCACTGCACACACTGACCCGACTTTTGAACGAGCGGTCGTATGTCGGCTGATTTAGCCGATTATTGGATGAAAACTGTGTAGTGTGTACCCAGCTTTAGAAGACAGCAGACAGTCCACAATGAAGAAAAACAAACAGATTGATCAAATCATACCCTATACATCTTTGTGTTACATATTACTTGTACGCCTTGTACTTTACACAAAACCTTGTATTTATAGGACAAACAAGGCGACAGAGCTATAATTGCTGTAATGTTGCACACATTCTAAGAAAAATAGTTGTTGTACACAACATCAAACCACAACCACGCAGACTGCAATGTCGGAGCGCTAGAATGGCTGTTTCTCTTAGGACGTTATACGTGAAGTAAACAGCCTTCTATAATTAGCAGTAACTAATGCTGTTTAAACAGTTTGTACATTTTGTCTTTAACAAAAGGAGCAGACCACACACTGCCATCTGATGTTATGTGAGACCTAACACAAATGCAAATGACTCACTTGTTGTTTTTTTTATATAAATTTCAAACATTTGTTATGTAAATGATAACAGGGTAGAAAGAATGAGCATTAGTTACAGCATGTAAATCTTCATAAGTATCATCCCTCTTTTGTCCTTAAGGTTTGATACAGAGAGTAAGAGGAGTATTCATTGTCTTTGTTTCTGGGAACTAAATTCTTCACACTTACAATATTAACAGGCCAGTGTATAGCTGCCCTACGTTACACTCACTGGAAGGTAAACTCTTAATGAATGTTTTATCACATGCGATTTCTTTGCCCCTGATATAGACATTTAGGAATAGATAATTGGGAATAGGACACGCTGAGAGTTGTAGCAACGGCTGGAGCTGCATGTGTTTGCTGAAGCCTTCCCTGCATATGAGGAAATGTCTCCATTGAGTGAGTGAGTGTTTCACATAAAGAGTGAGGCCTGCACTAGAACAGCCTGTCCTAGGCACACAGTGGTCTCCTGAAAAAGTTACTCAACTGCTAAATACTCAGTGGTAACTTTGTTAGAGAGTCTGGAAATGTTCTAGTTATTTTACTGCCAAAAAATGACATAAGGAGCAAGGGAACATTGGTGTCTCTGTGGTTTCTACCTCCTGAATATATCCCAAAAAATTATTTATTTTTGTTGTTTAAAAATGTATTTATTTATTAGGCTTATTTATATAGCAGAAAGATATTAGATATTATTAGACTTTACTGAGAATGTTTAATCATTCACATCAGTCCCTGTCCCAGTGGAGCTTGCAGTCTAAAATCTGAAATACAAGAACATACACACATATCACTTACCTGGTATGTGCCTTTACATGAAGGGTCCCCAAACTCATCCATGGTCCCTAATTTCAATTCTGTGTGTCATTCACATGCACTGGAAAGTAAGCAGAGCTAGTATACATGGGAGCAATTTATGTAAGCTTCTGAGTCCTGATGGATTGGCCAAACAGCATTTTGCAGGTAAGTACACACCTGATTTAATATTAACATAGTTAGCTTTAACAAAAGTGCAAGTTAAAATTTTGGGAGGATTTCTTTTTTCACAATATACATCAATACTGTTATGGTAATTTTGTCTGGGTAGAATGTATTAAAATTAAGCTGCTGTATATGAAGCCACATGCAGTGTGACCCTTGTCTAGGGTCTTATCTTCTGTTATGGTCTTTGTAAAAGGTGATGGTTTCCTATTGACCTTACCCCCCATCCATTTTTCTGTATTGTGTTATTGTATATTGGGCAACACAGTGGCACAATGATTAGCAAGCTCATAGTGTTGGAGCCAAGAATTCTGATCCAACCAGGGCACTATCTGCAAGGCTGCCATCAGAAAATATGAGGCCCAGTACTAATTAATCTGGCAGCTCCTCCTGCCTCCATCTTTGCTGTACATGCCCCCCTCGTCTACGTACATGCCCCCCTCTTCGCCGCACATGCCCCCCTCATCTCTGTACATGCCCCCATCCCTCTTTGCCATGGATGCCCCTTCAATTTGCCGTACATGCCCCCTCCCTCTTCGCCATACATGCCTCCCCTAACTCTTTGCTATACAAGATCTGACCCCCCTTCCCTGATCACTGTGCGTTCTCTGCTCCCCCTTCATCAAAGTATGTTCTCCAACTCTACTCATCACAGTGCATGCCCTCTTCTCCCTCTCTTATCAGAGTACATTCCTCCCCATCTCTTATCAAAGTACATTATCTGACATGCTCTAGTTCACTTATCTTGCCTCTGCAGCGGCTCAAAGACACTGGTAGACTGGGAGCAGGCCGCACAGTGATGACACAGTGATCACCACGCCGCATGATCTCAGCCTATCCATATCTGGGAGCCGAAGTGATGCCAGTCAGAAGACAGAAGGCTGGGATATGGGGCCCGGACAGACCATACAGTCAGAGAGATCTGTCCGGGCCACCTGGTCTGTCCGGGTCCCTCAAAGCCATACCTGCTGTACCCCCATGATGGTTGTTACCCCCATGCTCACATGTATTTTCTCCTTCAGTCCAAGAACATACCTCTGAAAACATTTTTGCGCAACACTTCACCTTCTGCTTTTGGCATATAGGCCAAAGAGGGAAAGTAGAAAGCGAGGCATCAATGTTCTGAGTTCCTTTTATTGACTCCTACAGTAATATAATCGTAGCCACATGCTTTACTATTTATATGGTGGCTAGGAAAACACAATGGGAGGAATTAAATTCAGCGCAAGTTACATCACACGTCATTTATACACCAAATGCCTGGGGAGCTATGCAATTCCAGGATAGGGCTCAATTACGCTCATTTTTTATTACACGCTGGATTGAATTCCTAATGTTGGCAAAAATGGCTATTTTTGTAAGAGACAGGCAAATTATTCTCTTTGTGCAGTTTATTAAAGGGATAACATTGGAGAAATCATCCTGTTTTCACCGAGTGTAACTTTCAGAGCCCATCAGACAGTACTGTTGTAAGGGACCCTGACGATGAACTCAGCTGCGAACTGCTTCTGATTTACCGGCAGTCTGTAAATCAGAGGCAGTTCTCATCTGGGATTATTGATGCCAGCGGGGCTGTAGAGATAGGTAGAGGCCATGCAGGGAGTCCTGGCAGGGGAGAGCCATCCTCATCCCCTCCTATAAAGACAGGGGAGCTCACAACCACACATTCCTGCCTACAAAACATTCACTAAAGAAGGGAGCATCATCTCGAGGATAATGGGCATGTTGGGAGGACTGTTGGGCATGTAAGGGGCATGTGGGCAGGTCTAATGGCATGTAAGGAGATCTAATAGACATGTAATGGGCATGTAGGGAGGTCTAGGGGGAATGTAACGGGCATGTAGGGAGGTCTGGGGGGCATGTAAGGATATGTGGGGAGGTCTGACGGGCATGTAAGAGGCATTTGGGAAGGTTTGATGGGCATTTAAGGGGCACATTGAATTACAAATGAGCCACATCCATCCATCAGGTCTACACAATGGCCTGGGAGCTACTCATCATAGAGATCTCTAACAAGTCCAGAGAATATGAGCTTGTTAAGTCTCCATTCGCAGCAATATAAGTAATACATATACATTATGACAGCTCCGTGGGAATGACAATGGAAGGTATTCGTGGGACACAATGGCTGCTGGGGCATGTATGCTTCCTAAACTACAGCACACACAGTTATCTCTCCGGGAGAAAGACTTCGCTGGGACAGGCAGTTTTAACTGCTGCTGTCCTGGCTTGTAAATTTGTTAAATGGTGATAAACATATTAGTGCGATAAGCGGCGTTAAAAAATATTAGTCTTTGCCAGATTTAGGTTCACATTAACAAATAGACCCCACAGTTACTAAAGGAGAGATTTTTCTTGCTTTCCGGAAAATATTTTCAAACAAAACTTTTCTGTACCAGAAAAGGTATAGAAGTTTTTCTCCTAGTATTTTTCTTTTGTTTTGTTATGTTACCTAATTAGCGTAAAAGACTTCAAAACTGTTCAGTATACATCCTCTTCATTCCACAGTTGGCCCTAAAAGTTTTCTATGTCAAGGCCTGTTCTGCCGTGATTTGCGCAAAAGTTACTGCAATTTCCACTTGTTTGGAAATTCACAGAGGGAGGAGAAGTGACAACAAAAATATGTAACTACAACACCACAAAACAAAGATATCTTTCTGACAGGACTTTGTAGTAAGGCAAAAGTTCCCAGAGAGCATGAACATTGCTGAGTACAGGGTTTTTTCTCACTTTGAACTCTGTGTCTCTAAAGTGTGGTAATAACATTACACGTAACAGGGGAGTGGCAAACCAACCGCTGAATTCTTGTGTGTAATTTAACCCTTGCAGTGCTTTCAGGAATAACGCTAAGGAGCAAGATAACTGACAGGTCTGTAACCCCACACACCCTTGCTGACATATCTTATGTTGCTTTAGGACTTATACAAACAAACTCTGCCTTCTAAGTTTTCAGTTCAGAGAACATTTATGTTATGTAACTTTAAACCATCTTGGGAAAACACACTGACACTTCCTCTTTTATTGTCAAAGTCTTATACAGGTATATTATTATTATTATTATTATTATTATTATTATTATTATTATTATTATCTTTGACTTATAAGGCGCCACAAAGGGTCCGCAGAAAACAGAACCCAAAAGAGGGGCCCAGTGACATCAGATTTTTAACGCAAAGGGATTGTTTTTGCTTCACCATATATACAAATAGAGTTATTATTTGTTTTAGGATTAACCTAAAACAAATAATATGAGGGGTGGTACTGGGAAGAGCACTGGGTGTCAATCTGACACTGTTTCCCAGAGCTGAATTAAGGCTCTGGGGGGCCTGAACACTTTAGACAGGGGCCCCAATGATGTAACATGGTTATCATTTTAGACAAATTGTATACAATACACAGGCAACACTGTTATTATTATTATTATTATTATTATTATCTTTGACTTATAAGGCGCCACAAAGGGTCCGCAGCGCCGTACATTACATATACAGAAAACAGAACTAAGACACAACATGATACACAAATATATACAAACACAGGTGCATGGGTAAAGCAAATCAGATTATATCTGACAGATAGTGAAAGGGATGGTAGAAATCAGCAGGAAGAAGCCTGAAGCTTAATAAAACAGGGAAAACAGGGCTAGCGAAGCAGGCCAAGAGGTACAGAGGGTGATGGAATAGTAGAAGGAGCACACAAGGAAAGAGGGCCCTGCTCATGAGAGCTAACAACCTAAAGGGAAGGGGGAGACACAAAAAAGGGTGGTACTAACTAGGGGAGAGAGCCAGGACAAGAGAGTTAGGAGGACTGATAGACTTGAATAAAGAAATGAGTCTTAAGGGCACGCTTGAAGCCTTTAAGAGTAGATGCTAACCTGATGGAATGTGGAAGATCGTTCCACAGCAGGGGAGCAGCCCGGGCAAAGTCCTGAAGACGAGAGTGAGAGGAGGTGATCAGTGAAGTAGTGAGGCGGCGGTCAGAGGCAGAGCGGAGGGGGCGGGTAGGAGTGTAGGTAGAGATGAGATTGGAGATGTAGGGAGGGGAAGATTGACTAAGAGCTTTAAAGGTGAGGGTCAGGAGTTTAAATTTAATTCTGTAGGGTATGGGGAGCCAATGTAGTGACTGTTGGAGGGAGACCGCAGAGATAGAGCGGCGGGAGAGAAAAATGAGGCGGGCAGCAGCATTGACGATAGACTTAAGAGGATCAAGGCGAGAATCAGGTAGGCCAGAGAGAAGAAGGTTACAGTAGTCAAGGCGAGAGATAATAAGCAAGTGAACAAGGGTTTTCGTGGCTTTCGTGGTGAGAAAGGGATGTATCTTAGAAATATTCCGAAGGTGGAAGTAACAGGATTTAGAGAGGGACAGAATGTGAGGCGTAAATGAGAGGGAGGAATCAAGGATGACCCCAAGGCATCGGACTTGGGGGACAGAAACGAGGGTAGTGTTAGTAACAGAAATAGAGAGGGAGGGGAGGTGGGAGAGTCCTGGAAGGGGGAAGGACTATAAGCTCGGTCTTGGAAATATTGAGTTTAAGGAAGCGTTGGGACATCCAAGATGAGATGGCCGAGAGACAGGAGGAGACACGAGACAGAAGGGAAGGGGAGAGGTCAGGGGATGAAAGATAGATTTGGGTATCATCAGCATAGAGGTGGTACTGGAGGCCAAAGGAGTGGATGAGGACACCAAGGGAGGAGGTGTAGAGGGAGAAAAGCAAGGGGCCAAGAACAGAGCCTTGAGGAACGCCAACGGGTAGGGGAAGAGGGGGTGATCTAGAATCATGAGTAGAGACTGAGAAGGTGTGGTTGGTGAGGTAAGAGGAAAACCAAGAGATGACAGTGTTACATAGGCCTAAAGATTTGAGAGTTTGCAAAAGGAGTGCGTGGTCAACGGTATCGAAGGCAGCAGAGAGGTCAAGAAGGATAAGAAGGGAGTAGTGCCTATTGGATTTAGCAAGGAGAAGGTCATTAGTGACCTTAATGAGGGCAGTTTCAGTGGAGTGGAGGGGGCGAAAACCAGATTGAAGCGGGTCAAGTAGTGAGTGAGAGGAAAGAAAGGAGGTGAGACGGTTGTAGACAACCCGTTCAAGGAGTTTGGAGGCAAAAGGGAGGAGCAAAATTGGAGCGGTAATTAGAGAGAGAGGCGGGATCAAGGGACGGTTTCTTGACTATGGGGAGACAAGAGCATGTTTAAAAGAGGAGAGGAAGATTCCAAAGGAGAGGGAGAGGTTAAGGAGGCGTGCAAGGTGGGAGCAGGCTTCGGGAGAGAGGGAGCGGAGGAGGTGGGAGGGGATTGGGTCCTGTGTGCAAGTGGAGGGGGGAGAGGAAGAGAGAAGGGTATGGACTTCATCTGCAGATACCGGAGTGAAGGAAGAGAAGGAGGGTGAGCTAGCTGGAGGGGAGGGGAGAAAGGAGATAGCAGCAGCAGAGGAGGGTGAGAAGGAGGACAGAATGGGCATGGAGGGGGGAGAGGGTGGGGTAAGAAGGGACTGCTGGGAGATGTCATGACGTATAGACTCAATCTTGGAGGAGAAGTGGGTAGCAAAGTCGACAGCAGAGAGTGTGGTGGGGAGTGGGGGTGGGGTAGGGGAGAGGAGGGAGTTGAAGGTGGCAAAATGCCAACGGGGGTTGGAGGATTGGGAAGAAATGAGAGCTTTGAAGAAAGATTGTTTAGAGAGGGAAAGGGCCAAACTATAAGAGGCAAGCATGAACTTGAAGTGGAGCATGAGTGCGTGACTTTCTCCAAAGCCGTTCTGCACTGCGGGAGCATTTTTGAAGATAGCGGGTAAGTTTAGTGTGCCACGGTTGTTGCGGGGACCGACGAAGCTTGACGGTGACAGCCGGGGCGACAGAGTCAAGTGCAGCGGTAAGAGGGCGATTGTAGAAGGAGACAGCCTTATCGGGGCAAGAAAGAGTGGTGATGGGGGAGAGGAGCGAGCCCAGGGAGGAGGAGAAACTGGTAGGATCAACTGTGTCAAGATTACGCCTGGTGAGAGTAACCTTGGGGGCCGGGGACGATGAGAGGGGTGGAGAGATGCTAAAAGACAGGAGATGGTGGTCTGAGAGAAGAAAAGGTGAATTAATGAGGTCAGAGACAGTACCGAGGTGTAAAAAAACCAGATCTAGGGAGTGGCCACTGCGGTGGGAGGGAGAGGAGGTCCATTGAGAGAGACCAAGGGAAGAGGAGAGGGAGAGAAGTTTGGAGGCAACAGGGTCTGAGGGATTATCTATAGGGATATTAAAATCCCCCAAGATCAGGGAGGGAAGGTCAGAGGAGAGAAAGTGAGGGAGCCAGGTGGCAAAGTGATCAAGAAATTGGGAGACAGGACCAGGAGGACGGTAGATAACAGCAACACAAAGGTGGACAGGGTGGAATAGGCGGATAGAGTGTACCTCAAAGGAGGAAAAAGAGAGGGAGTGTTTAGGGGGAAGAACCCGAAAAGAACAGCAAGAGGAGAGAAGTATGCCGACGCCACCACCTTGCCGTTCCCCAGGTCTGGGTGTGTGGGAGAAGGACAAGCCCCCGAAAGAGAGAGCAGCAGGAGAGGTAGTGTCCTCAGGGGAAAGCCAGGTTTCAGTGATGGCAAGCAGGTTGAAGGATCTAGAGATAAAGAGATCATGGATAGAGGTCAATTTGTTACAGACTGATCTGGCATTCCAGAGACCACAGGATAGTGGAAGAGAGGGAAGAGGAGAGATGTGGATGAGATTGTTGGGGTTGCTCGTCTGCAAGGGTGAGTATGATATGGTGCGAGGGGAATGACAGGAAGAGAGGGTTGGAATTGGACGAGACACAGAAATAAGAGGGGATTTGTCAGCAGACAGGAGCAAGAGGTGGGGGAGGAGTGGAGATGGGGCAGATAAGGGGGTTTATGAATGGGAGAGGTAGAGGGTAGAAGTGACGTGAGGGAGAATATAAGCTGGGGGCAAAGAGAGGGAGGAGGTAGGTAAGAGCAGAATGACACTGAGAAAAGAGCAGCGAAGGGGACAAAAGGGAAAGGGTGTGAGTGGGGAAAAGGAGGAGAGAGGAAAAGATGTAAGAGGGGGCAGCATGTTAGATCAGGGGCCCAGAGGCACAGAAGAGATGAGAGGAGTGCAATAGGGAGGGGGATGGGAAGTGAGAGGGGGGAGTGAGGAGGAGGAAGAATATGGAAAGGTTGGACATGGGAAGCAGGGGGATAGAGGGAGAGGACAGAAGTGAGAGAGGAGTAAATCATGATAAAGCTAGAGAAGGTGTGGAATAGACAGTTGAAAGAAATCAGAAATCAAGAATGATAAGAGCTTACAAGTGTAGTGAGGAAATGGTGAGAGCACAAGAGGTGAATAAAAAGAATGCAAAGGAAGAAGGAGAGAAAAGAGGAAGAGATGTAAAGTATGAGTCAGGGAATAAGAAGCAGAAAGGACAGCAGAGATAGCAGATGGGTGGGTTTAGAAAAAACAGTTAGGCAAAACAGTAACATTAATAAAGTAACATTAGTAACATTAGTAAAGTATATTCTTACGTATGCCTTCCAACAATGCCTACGTTGCCTGGGACACATTACTTTATTACCTTTTTCACAGCTATTTATCAACTGTATTAAACCTGAATTGCATTTGTAGTATTAGCATACCTCCCAACTGTCCCAATTTAGGCAGAGAGTCCCGATTCTAATAGCCATCCCACCATACAGGGCTTTTGTCACTACCAGGGCAGGCAGAATGCAGTAAGTGTTGTAATCAAGGTGTGTTAGAAAAGGAGAGCTAAGTTTAATCTCCTTAATTACCTTTCCTTGATGGTCTAATGTACAGGAAGTGCGTCAGGATGCCAAGCTTCCAATATGCGCTACTTCACATGCGCAAACAGCGCAAACTGGAAGCTCGGCTTTTGCTTTTTTTCATCAGAGAGTGGATGGGGCAGACGCAGCTCTGATAGCTGTGTCCCATATCTGTTATAAGTTCCTCAAAGCACCCACAAAAGTGATTGGAGGCTTCCTAGATATATTAGAGGAGTTTGCCACAATAAGATCCTGCACAGACGTACAGAGAGCATACCAAAGGACATGCATCTGCATATATACGTACAACTGTATGAACTTGCTGCGGATGTACTACAAATCATCACTGCGAAGACCTGAATATTCTGCTGTTATTAAGTTCAATAAACAGCAATCTGTTTAAGTTAAAAGCGTTTGTGGCTTCACATCCACCTAACAACATCAAAGGTATAACCAATAAGGTGTGTGTGGGAGGGAGGGGTGCCATGGCCAGTAAGGTGTGTGTGTGTGGGGTGCCATGCCTGAGAGGCGGTCCGCTCTGCCTGTCTTCCCCGTTTGTCCAGTCCATTGGCCCAGTAAAAAAAAACAACTGGCGGCTACATTTAATACCAGCAGTTCCCTCCTCCCTTCTACCTTTTCACTGAATGACTGTCGAGCGTGATGTCATCACGTCCTGACACAGTCAGTAAAAGAGCGCGCAGAGAAAAGTCAGAAAAGAAGAAGACAGAAGAAAAGCAAGTCATAGAAAAGTAAGTAAACAATGGAGGGTTGCAGTGTGATGACAGGTGCACCGGGTGATGGAGGGGGCAGTTTGATAAAGGTGACATAACGGGAAATAGTGTGATGGAGGGGAAAAAGTGTCATTATGAAGGGGCACAGTCTGATGATGTAGGAGGTCATAGTGTGATGATGAAGGGGACACAGTGTGGTGATGAAAGAGGTCACAGTGTGATGATGAAGGAGCACAGTGTGATGATGAAGGAGGTCACAGTGTGATGATGAAGGGGGCACAGTGTGATGATGAAGGAGATCATAGTGTTATGATGAAGGAGCACAGCGTGATGATGAAAGAGGTCATAGTGTTATGATGAAGGGGGAATAACTTGATGATGAGGGGGCACAGTGTGATGGAGGGGGCACAGTGTGATTGAGGGGTAGTGTGATGAAAGGGGAAACAGCGGAATGGAGGAGCAAAAGTGTGATGATGAAGGGCCTCAGTGTGATAAAAGGGAGCACAGTGTGATGACAGGATTACAGAATGAGGATGGAGGCACATTGTGATAACAGGGGCACAGTGTGATGCAGGGGGCACAGTGTGATGGTGGAGCAAAAGTGTGATGATGAACGGGCAGTGTGATGACAGGGGTTACAGTTTGATGAAGGTGGGGGCACAGTATGATGGAGGGGGCAGAGTGTAATGACGGTGGGTAGTATTAAAGTTATTTCATAGCTTACCAATAAACATTGTCTGCTGCGAATTGTGTGGTTCCAACACACAATTAGATTTAATAGCAAAAAGTAGCAGAGTAACAATTAACAAAATAAGTACAGCCGATTACATACGCAGGCATCCTGGATCCAGCATACAGTCATTCAATCCTGAAGTCTATTGTCAAGTAGACTGTCTGTGGGTCCCAGAGCCTGGTTTATATACAGTTGGTGTTACATTGAAAACAATAGAGATGGCTTGGCATGTTTCCATTGGTTCAGATTTCAGGACAGTCTGGTATAATGCAGGTCGCTGGTCAGTTCAAACGATGCCCTCCAAGGGTGGGGGTCAGCTCTCCAACAGCTGCATACTTATCTTCCCGCTGAATAGCTGGTTCAAACTGGTCTATTTGCATTACACACACAATACCATTCTGATCATTTATTCCCTATAATCCATAACTTGCATACGCAAGGTGCGATCTCTTAGCCGATAGAAACGGAATGTCTGAGGATAAATAGGGGATTAGAATGATACTAGACATGATATGTTTCCTTTATCCTGAACCTTAGATCTCAATAAAGTGCTTATTATATTTAACAATAAATCCTACTAAATCTGACTGTGTGTTGGACCTATTCTAAGGTGAACTATTTACAAGAGAATGTGTGAGTGTAAGTGTATGTGTGCGTTATTTATCCGTGCGATTGCGTCATAACACGTGGCGTACTAATCGCAATCCCATGGTAAAATGATATTAATCAATTTGATTTACTTAATCCAATTATTTGACTTGAACAGTAAAGTGTGAAGAAGGGGCAAAAATGTGATGAAGGAGGCACGGTGTGATGGAGAGGGCACAGTGTAATGCAGGCCAGACTAAGGGTCACAGGGGCCTGGGGCTGAAAATGATAAAAGGCATATTGTGAGAAGTGCTTTCCTGGAGGTGTGGACAGTGATGTGTGAGTGTGGCTAGCGGTGTGTGAGCGTGGCCAGCACCATGGAGGCTATAGCTTGCACTTCCCTCCAACCACCTATATCTCCCTCCCATCTTCCCTTATATAAAGAGTGCACCACTAACTGGTTCACTCAGCATATATGTAAAGTGAAGAGTGGGTATACATCCCAGCTGTCGTTCATGCCGCGACAAGCTCCTGGCTTATCAGGATAGTCCTCTAAAATCAGTATTATCCTTATGGAATTTGGACAGTTGAGAGGTAAAGGTATGTTATTTTATTGACCATTGAAGACAAAATAATGCTGATTATTTTTAATATAAAGTGCTTTAAAAGGAACACATATGGACAAAAGTATTCGGGCGCTTCACCATCACACCAACAGGGACAGTAATGACATTGTATTCAGATACATATACTTTGGCCCCCCTTTTGCTGCAATAACAGCTTTCGCTCTTCTTGGAAGGCTTTCCACAAGATGTTGTAGTGTTTCTGTGGGAATTTGAGGTCAGGCACTGATGTTTGCCTGGCTCGCAATCTCCGTTCCAGTTCATCCCAAAGTTTTTAGATGGGGTTGAGCTCAGGGCTCTGTACGGGCCAGTCAAGTTCTTCCACACTGAACTCATCAAACCATGTCTTTGTAGTCCTTGCTTTGTGCACTGGGGCACAGTCATGTTGGAATAGAAAAGGGCCTTCACCAAACTGTTGTCACAAAGTTGGAAGCATAGAATTGTCCAAAATAACTTGGTATACTGAAGCATTAAAATTGTCCTTCAGTGGAGATAAGGGGCCTAGCCCAAACCTTGAAAAACAGCCCCATACCATTATCCCTCCTCCACCAAACTTCACAGTTGGCATAATGCAGTCAGGCACTTTGCAGGGATGAAATTTCATTAACTGTGTTATTGCAAAGGTTGCATCCTATCACAGTACCACGCCTGAAGTGACTGAGCTCTTCTGAATGACCCATTTTGCATCACAAATGTTTGCAAATGGAGTCTGCATGGCTAGATGTCGATTTTATACACCTCTGCAAACGGGTCTGATTGAAACACCTCAATTCAATAATTAATAGGTGGGGTCAAATACTTTTCTCCACATAGTATATATATATATATATATATATATATATATATATATAAATAAATATAAATATATATATATATATATATATATATATATAGGTATATATATATATATAGGTATATATATACCTATATATATCCTCGGAATTGAAAATGAGGCAAAACGTTGTTACGTCATCAGATCTTGCGAGTTTTGGATTCTATAAGTACCGCCCACCACAGCGCTCCAGCGCCATTTCACAAAGGGACACAAAAGGGGTAGCTCTCTCTAGTGCAGTTGGGCAGCATCATAACTAGAAAAGAAAGAGGAGAGGTAGCAGTGTTCTTCAAAGTCTTCAGTGACATGCAGGAGAGTTTCATTGCTCCATTGCTAATTGTCATTTCTGAAATAGAAATAATAGGACTGGTAGTCTTGGTCTTCTAAATCTGCAGTCACATTGTACTATGTTATATATTTATTCACTGTCCACTTTACAAGGTATACCTGAACACTTGCTAGTTAATGCAGTTATCCAATCAGTCATAAAAGCATATAGGCATGGGCAACAATTGCAAATGTTGTTCAGACCAAACACCAGAATAGAGATGAAATGCAATCTAAGTAACTTTTACTGTGGAATGACTGTTGGTGCCATACGGGTTGTTTCGGCACCTCAAAAAAATGTTGATCTCTTGGGATTTTTACACACAACAGTCTCTAGAATTTACAGAGAACAGCGCTGAAAACCAAAACCAAAAACATCCAGTGAGCAGCAGTTCTGTGGGTGGAAATGCTTTGTCGTCAGAAGAGAATGGCCAGCTTGGTCCAGATGACAGGAAGGCAACAGTAATTCAATTAAACATGGGTGGTATGCAGAAGATCATCTCTGATTGCACAGCACATTCATCCTTGAAGTGGATATGCTACTGTAGCAGAAGACCAAATAGCACCCTTGTGACTGCCACACAATACAAAGGGCAGCCTGGTGACCGCCATACAATACATAGAACAATTGGGACCACCACACAATACATAGCACCCTTGTGACCATCATGCAACATATAGAACCCTTGTCACAGCCACACAATATAAAGGGCAACCTTGTGACCACCACACAATACAGACAGCAACCTTGTCACTGCAACACAACACAGAGGATTATCTTGTAACTGCCACACAATACAGAGAGCAGCCATGAGACCGCCACCCAATACAGAGAGCAAAATATGATTTTTATTTATACAAGCAAACTGCAGTTAATGTGTGAATATCAGCTGTTGAATCATGAATCATAAAATGAATCATGAAATGAATCATGAATCATGAATTTAATCATGAATCATGAATTGAATCATGAATCATGAATCATGAATCATGAATTTAATCATGTATCATGAATTGAATCATGAATCATGAATCATGAATCATGAATTTAATCATGAATCATGAATTGAATCAAGAAATGAATCATGAATCATGAAATGATCAATGAATTGAATAATGAATCATGAATCTTGAAATGAATCATGAATTGAATCATGAATCATGAAATGAATCATGAAATGAATCATAAATCATGAATTGAATCATGAATCCTGAACTGAATCATGAATTAAATCATGAATCATGAATCATGAAATGAATTATGAAATGAATCACGAAGCATGAATTGAATCATGAATTAAATCATGAATCATGAATTGAATCATGTATCATTAATCATGAATAATGAATTGAATCATGAAATGAATCATGAATCATGAATCATAAATCAAATCATGAATCATGAATTGAATCATAAATCATGAATTGAATCATGAATCATGAATTAAATCATGAATCATGAGTCATGAATTGAATCATGAATCATGAATTGAATCATGAATCATGAAATGAATCATGAATTAAATCATGAATTCAATCATGAATCATGAATCATGAATTGAATGATGAATTGAATGATGAATTGAATCATGAATCGAATCATGAATCGAATCATGAATGATGAATCATGAATTAAATCATGAATCATGAATCGAATCATGAATCATGAATCATGAATTGAATCATGAATCATGAATTGAATCATGAATCATGAATCATGAAATGAATCATGAATTGAATCATGAATCATGAATCTTGAAATGAATCATGAATTGAATCATGAATCATGAAATGAATCATGAATCCTGAATTGAATCATGAATTAAATCATGAATCATGAATCATGAAATGAATTATGAAATGAATCACGAAGCATGAATTGAATCATGAATTAAATCAGGAATCATGAATTGAATCATGAATCATGAATTGAATCATGAATCATGAATCATGAAATGAATCATGAATTGAATCATGAATCATGAATCTTGAAATGAATCATGAATTGAATCATGAATCATGAAATGAATCCTGAATCCTGAATTGAATCATGAATTAAATCATGAATCATGAATCATGAAATGAATTATGAAATGAATCATGAATCATGAATTGAATCATGAATCATGAATTGAATCATGAATCATGAATCATGAAATGAATCATGAATTGAATCATGAATCATGAATCTTGAAATGAATCATGAAATGAATCATAAATCATGAATTGAATCATGAAACCTGAATTGAATCATGAATTAAATCATGAATCATGAATCATGAAATGAATTATGAAATGAATCACGAAGCATGAATTGAATCATGAATTAAATCAGGAATCATGAATTGAATCATGAATAATTAATCATGAATCATGAATAATGAATTGAATCATGAAATGAATCAAGAATCATGAATCAAATCATGAATCATGAATTGAATCATGAATTGAATCATGAATCATGAATTGAATTATGAATTGAATGGGCAACAATTGCAAATGTTGTTCAGACCAAACACCAGAATAGAGATGAAATGCAATCTAAGTAACTTTTACTGTGGAATGACTGTTGGTGCCATACGGGTTGTTTCGGCACCTCAAAAAAATTTTGATCTCTTGGGATTTTTACACACAACAGTCTCTAGAATTTACAGAGAACAGCGCTGAAAACCAAAACCAAAAACATCCAGTGAGCAGCAGTTCTGTGGGTGGAAATGCTTTGTCGTCAGAAGAGAATGGCCAGCTTGGTCCAGCTGACAGGAAGGCAACAGTAATTCAATTAAACATGGGTGTTATGCAGAAGATCATCTCTGAATGCACAGCACATTCATCCTTGAAATGGATATGCTACTGTAGCAGAAGACCAAACAGCACCCTTGTGACTGCCACACAATACAAAGGGCAGCCTGGTGACCGCCATACAATACATAGAACCATTGGGACCACCACACAATACATAGCACCCTTGTGACCATCATGCAACATATAGAACCCTTGTCACCGCCACACAATATAAAGGGTAACCTTGTGACCACCACACAATACAGACAGCAACCTTATCACTGCCACACAACAGAGAGGATTATCTTGTAACTGCCACACAATACAGAGAGCAGCAATGAGACCGCCACCCAATACAGAGAGCAAAATATGATTTTTATTTATACAAGCAAACTGCAGTTAATGTGTGAAAATGTGATTATCAGCTGTTGAATCATGAATCATAAAATGAATCATGAATCATGAATTTAATCATGAATCATGAATTGAATCATGAATCATGAATCATGAATCATGAATCATGAATTGAATCATGAATCATGAATCATGAATTGAATCAAGAAATGAATCATGAAATGAATCATGAATTGAATCATGAATCATGAATCTTGAAATGAATCATGAATTGAATCATGAATCATGAAATGAATCATAAATCAAGAATTGAATCATGAATCCTGAACTGAGTTATGAATTAAATCATGAATCATGAATCATGAAATTAATTATGAAATGAATCACGAAGCATGAATTGAATCATGAATTAAATCATGAATCATGAATTGAATCATGAATCATTAATCATGAATCATGAATTATGAATGGAATCATGAAATGAATCATGAATTGAGAATCATGAATCAAATCATGAATCATGAATTGAATCATGAATTGAATCATGAATCATGAATTGAATCATGAATCATAATTTAAATCATGAATCATGAGTCATGAATTGAATCATGAATCATGAATTGAATCATGAATCATGAAATGAATCATGAATTAAATCATGAATTCAATCATGAATTGAATGATGAATTCAATCATGAATTGAATCATGAATTGAATCATGAATCGAATCATGAATGATGAATCATGAATTAAATCATGAATCATAATTCGAATCATGAATCATGAATCATGAATTGAATCATGAATCATGAATTGAATTATGAATTGAATGGGCAACAATTGCAAATGTTGTTCAGACCAAACACCAGAATAGAGATGAAATGCAATCTAAGTAACTTTTACTGTGAAATGACTGTTGGTGCCATACGGGTTGTTTCGGCACCTCAAAAAGATGTTGATCTCTTGGGATTTTTACACACAACAGTCTCTAGAATTTACAGAGAACAGCACTGAAAACCAAAACCAAAAACATCCAGTGAACAGCAGTTCTGTGTGTGGAAATGCTTTGTCGTCAGAAGAGAATAGCCAGCTTTGTCCAGCTGACAGGAAGGCAACAGTAATTCAATTAAACATGGGTGGTATGCAGAAGATCATCTCTGAATGCACAGCACAAATAATCCTTGAAGTGGATATGCTACTGTAGCAGAAGACCAAACAGCACCCTTGTGACTACCACACAATACAAAGGGCAGCCTGGTGACTGCCATACAATACATAGAACCATTGGGACCACCACACAATACATAGCACCCTTGTGACCATCATGCAACATATAGAACCCTTGTCACAGCCACACAATATAAAGGGCAACCTTGTTACCACCACACAATACAGACAGCAACCTTGTCACTGCCACACAACACAGAGGATTATCTTGTAACTGCCACACAATACAGAGAGCAGCAATGAGACCGCCACCCAATACAGAGAGCAAAATATGATTTTTATTTATACAAGCAAACTGCAGTTAATGTGTGAAAATGTGATTATCAGCTGTTGAATCATGAATCATAAAATGAATCATGAAATGAATCATGAATCATGAATTTAATCATGAATCATGAATTGAATCATGAATCATGAATCATGAATCATGAATTTAATCATGAATCATGAATTGAATCAAGAATCATTAATCATGAATCATGAATTATGAATGGAATCATGAAATGAATCATGAATTGAGAATCATGAATCAAATCATGAATCATGAATTGAATCATGAATTGAATCATGAATCATGAATTGAATCATGAATCATAATTTAAATCATGAATCATGAGTCATGAATTGAATCATGAATCATGAATTGAATCATGAATCATGAAATGAATCATGAATTAAATCATGAATTCAATCATGAATTGAATGATGAATTCAATCATGAATTGAATCATGAATTGAATCATGAATCGAATCATGAATGATGAATCATGAATTAAATCATGAATCATAATTCGAATCATGAATCATGAATCATGAATTGAATCATGAATCATGAATTGAATTATGAATTGAATGGGCAACAATTGCAAATGTTGTTCAGACCAAACACCAGAATAGAGATGAAATGCAATCTAAGTAACTTTTACTGTGAAATGACTGTTGGTGCCATACGGGTTGTTTCGGCACCTCAAAAAGATGTTGATCTCTTGGGATTTTTACACACAACAGTCTCTAGAATTTACAGAGAACAGCGCTGAAAACCAAAACCAAAAACATCCAGTGAGCAGCAGTTCTGTGGGTGGAAATGCTTTGTCGTCAGAAGAGAATGGCCAGCTTGGTCCAGCTGACAGGAAGGCAACAGTAATTCAATTAAACATGGGTGTTATGCAGAAGATCATCTCTGAATGCACAGCACATTCATCCTTGAAGTGGATATGCTACTGTAGCAGAAGACCAAACAGCACCCTTGTGACTGCCACACAATACAAAGGGCAGCCTGGTGACTGCCATACAATACATAGAACCATTGGGACCACCACACAATACATAGCACCCTTGTGACCATCATGCAACATATAGAACCCTTGTCACAGCCACACAATATAAAGGGCAACCTTGTTACCACCACACAATACAGACAGCAACCTTGTCACTGCCACACAACACAGAGGATTATCTTGTAACTGCCACACAATACAGAGAGCAGCAATGAGACCGCCACCCAATACAGAGAGCAAAATATGATTTTTATTTATACAAGCAAACTGCAGTTAATGTGTGAAAATGTGATTATCAGCTGTTGAATCATGAATCATAAAATGAATCATGAAATGAATCATGAATCATGAATTTAATCATGAATCATGAATTGAATCATGAATCATGAATCATGAATCATGAATTTAATCATGAATCATGAATTGAATCAAGAATCATTAATCATGAATCATGAATTATGAATGGAATCATGAAATGAATCATGAATTGAGAATCATGAATCAAATCATGAATCATGAATTGAATCATGAATTGAATCATGAATCATGAATTGAATCATGAATCATAATTTAAATCATGAATCATGAGTCATGAATTGAATCATGAATCATGAATTGAATCATGAATCATGAAATGAATCATGAATTAAATCATGAATTCAATCATGAATTGAATGATGAATTCAATCATGAATTGAATCATGAATTGAATCATGAATCGAATCATGAATGATGAATCATGAATTAAATCATGAATCATAATTCGAATCATGAATCATGAATCATGAATTGAATCATGAATCATGAATTGAATTATGAATTGAATGGGCAACAATTGCAAATGTTGTTCAGACCAAACACCAGAATAGAGATGAAATGCAATCTAAGTAACTTTTACTGTGAAATGACTGTTGGTGCCATACGGGTTGTTTCGGCACCTCAAAAAGATGTTGATCTCTTGGGATTTTTACACACAACAGTCTCTAGAATTTACAGAGAACAGCGCTGAAAACCAAAACCAAAAACATCCAGTGAGCAGCAGTTCTGTGGGTGGAAATGCTTTGTCGTCAGAAGAGAATGGCCAGCTTGGTCCAGCTGACAGGAAGGCAACAGTAATTCAATTAAACATGGGTGTTATGCAGAAGATCATCTCTGAATGCACAGCACATTCATCCTTGAAGTGGATATGCTACTGTAGCAGAAGACCAAACAGCACCCTTGTGACTGCCACACAATACAAAGGGCAGCCTGGTGACTGCCATACAATACATAGAACCATTGGGACCACCACACAATACATAGCACCCTTGTGACCATCATGCAACATATAGAACCCTTGTCACAGCCACACAATATAAAGGGCAACCTTGTTACCACCACACAATACAGACAGCAACCTTGTCACTGCCACACAACACAGAGGATTATCTTGTAACTGCCACACAATACAGAGAGCAGCAATGAGACCGCCACCCAATACAGAGAGCAAAATATGATTTTTATTTATACAAGCAAACTGCAGTTAATGTGTGAAAATGTGATTATCAGCTGTTGAATCATGAATCATAAAATGAATCATGAAATGAATCATGAATCATGAATTTAATCATGAATCATGAATTGAATCATGAATCATGAATCATGAATCATGAATTTAATCATGAATCATGAATTGAATCAAGAATCATTAATCATGAATCATGAATTATGAATGGAATCATGAAATGAATCATGAATTGAGAATCATGAATCAAATCATGAATCATGAATTGAATCATGAATTGAATCATGAATCATGAATTGAATCATGAATCATAATTTAAATCATGAATCATGAGTCATGAATTGAATCATGAATCATGAATTGAATCATGAATCATGAAATGAATCATGAATTAAATCATGAATTCAATCATGAATTGAATGATGAATTCAATCATGAATTGAATCATGAATTGAATCATGAATCGAATCATGAATGATGAATCATGAATTAAATCATGAATCATAATTCGAATCATTAATCATGAATCATGAATTGAATCATGAATCATGAATTGAATTATGAATTGAATGGGCAACAATTGCAAATGTTGTTCAGACCAAACACCAGAATAGAGATGAAATGCAATCTAAGTAACTTTTACTGTGAAATGACTGTTGGTGCCATACGGGTTGTTTCGGCACCTCAAAAAGATGTTGATCTCTTGGGATTTTTACACACAACAGTCTCTAGAATTTACAGAGAACAGCGCTGAAAACCAAAACCAAAAACATCCAGTGAGCAGCAGTTCTGTGGGTGGAAATGCTTTGTCGTCAGAAGAGAATGGCCAGCTTGGTCCAGCTGACAGGAAGGCAACAGTAATTCAATTAAACATGGGTGTTATGCAGAAGATCATCTCTGAATGCACAGCACATTCATCCTTGAAATGGATATGCTACTGTAGCAGAAGACCAAACAGCACCCTTGTGACTGCCACACAATACAAAGGGCAGCCTGGTGACCGCCATACAATACATAGAACCATTGGGACCACCACACAATACATAGCACCCTTGTGACCATCATGCAACATATAGAACCCTTGTCACCGCCACACAATATAAAGGGTAACCTTGTGACCACCACACAATACAGACAGCAACCTTATCACTGCCACACAACAGAGAGGATTATCTTGTAACTGCCACACAATACAGAGAGCAGCAATGAGACCGCCACCCAATACAGAGAGCAAAATATGATTTTTATTTATACAAGCAAACTGCAGTTAATGTGTGAAAATGTGATTATCAGCTGTTGAATCATGAATCATAAAATGAATCATGAATCATGAATTTAATCATGAATCATGAATTGAATCATGAATCATGAATCATGAATCATGAATCATGAATCATGAATTGAATCATGAATCATGAATCATGAATTGAATCAAGAAATGAATCATGAAATGAATCATGAATTGAATCATGAATCATGAATCTTGAAATGAATCATGAATTGAATCATGAATCATGAAATGAATCATAAATCAAGAATTGAATCATGAATCCTGAACTGAGTTATGAATTAAATCATGAATCATGAATCATGAAATTAATTATGAAATGAATCACGAAGCATGAATTGAATCATGAATTAAATCATGAATCATGAATTGAATCATGAATCATTAATCATGAATCATGAATTATGAATGGAATCATGAATTGAATCATGAATCATTAATCATGAATCATGAATTATGAATGGAATCATGAAATGAATCATGAATTGAGAATCATGAATCAAATCATGAATCATGAATTGAATCATGAATTGAATCATGAATCATGAATTGAATCATGAATCATAATTTAAATCATGAATCATGAGTCATGAATTGAATCATGAATCATGAATTGAATCATGAATCATGAAATGAATCATGAATTAAATCATGAATTCAATCATGAATTGAATGATGAATTCAATCATGAATTGAATCATGAATTGAATCATGAATCGAATCATGAATGATGAATCATGAATTAAATCATGAATCATAATTCAAATCATGAATCATGAATCATGAATTGAATCATGAATCATGAATTGAATTATGAATTGAATGGGCAACAATTGCAAATGTTGTTCAGACCAAACACCAGAATAGAGATGAAATGCAATCTAAGTAACTTTTACTGTGAAATGACTGTTGGTGCCATACGGGTTGTTTCGGCACCTCAAAAAGATGTTGATCTCTTGGGATTTTTACACACAACAGTCTCTAGAATTTACAGAGAACAGCACTGAAAACCAAAACCAAAAACATCCAGTGAGCAGCAGTTCTGTGGGTGGAAATGCTTTGTCGTCAGAAGAGAATAGCCAGCTTTGTCCAGCTGACAGGAAGGCAACAGTAATTCAATTAAACATGGGTGGTATGCAGAAGATCATCTCTGAATGCACAGCACAAATAATCCTTGAAGTGGATATGCTACTGTAGCAGAAGACCAAACAGCACCCTTGTGACTGCCACACAATACAAAGGGCAGCCTGGTGACTGCCATACAATACATAGAACCATTGGGACCACCACACAATACATAGCACCCTTGTGACCATCATGCAACATATAGAACCCTTGTCACAGCCACACAATATAAAGGGCAACCTTGTTACCACCACACAATACAGACAGCAACCTTGTCACTGCCACACAACACAGAGGATTATCTTGTAACTGCCACACAATACAGAGAGCAGCAATGAGACCGCCACCCAATACAGAGAGCAAAATATGATTTTTATTTATACAAGCAAACTGCAGTTAATGTGTGAAAATGTGATTATCAGCTGTTGAATCATGAATCATAAAATGAATCATGAAATGAATCATGAATCATGAATTTAATCATGAATCATGAATTGAATCATGAATCATGAATCATGAATCATGAATTTAATCATGAATCATGAATTGAATCAAGAAATGAATCATGAATCATGAAATGATCAATGAAGTGAATCATGAATCATGAATCTTGAAATGATTCATGAATTGAATCATGAATCATGAAATGAATCATGAAATGAATCATAAATCATGAATTGAATCATGAATCCTGAACTGAATCATGAATTAAATCATGAATCATGAATCATGAAATGAATTATGAAATGAATCACGAAGCATGAATTGAATCATGAATTAAATCATGAATCATGAATTGAATCATGTATCATTAATCATGAATAATGAATTGAATCATGAAATGAATCATGAATCATGAATTATGAATCATGAATCATGAATTGAATCATAAATCATGAATTGAATCATGAATCATGAATTGAATCATGAATCATGAAATGAATCATGAATTAAATCATGAATTCAATCATGAATCATGAATTGAATGATGAATTGAATGATGAATTGAATGATGAATTGAATCATGAATAGAATCATGAATGATGAATCATGAATTAAATCATGAATCATGAATCGAATCATGAATCATGAATCATGAATTGAATCATGAATCATGAATTGAATCATGAATCATGAATCATGAACTGAATCATGAATTGAATCATGAATCATGAATCTTGAAATGAATCATGAATTGAATCATGAATCATAAAAAATGAATCATGAAATCAATCATAAATCATGAATTGAATCATGAATCCTGAACTGAGTCATGAATTAAATCATGAATCATGAATCATGAAATGAATTATGAAATGAATCACGAAGCATGAATTGAATCATGAATTAAATCAGGAATCATGAATTGAATCATAAATAATTAATCATGAATCATGAATAATGAATTGAATCATGAAATGAATCAAGAATCATGAATCAAATCATGAATCATGAATTGAATCATGAATCATGAATTGAATTATGAATTGAATGGGCAACAATTGCAAATGTTGTTCAGACCAAACACCAGAATAGAGATGAAATGCAATCTAAGTAAATTTTACTGTGGAATGACTGTTGGTGCCATACGGGTTGTTTCGGCACCTCAAAAAAATGTTGATCTCTTGGGATTTTTACACACAACAGTCTCTAGAATTTACAGAGAACAGCGCTGAAAACCAAAACCAAAAACATCCAGTGAGCAGCAGTTCTGTGGGTGAAAATGCTTTGTCGTCAGAAGAGAATGGCCAGCTTGGTCCAGCTGACAGGAAGGCAACAGTAATTCAATTAAACATGGGTGTTATGCAGAAGATCATCTCTGAATGCACAGCACATTCATCCTTGAAATGGATATGCTACTGTAGCAGAAGACCAAACAGCACCCTTGTGACTGCCACACAATACAAAGGGCAGCCTGGTGACCGCCATACAATACATAGAACCATTGGGACCACCACACAATACATAGCACCCTTGTGACCATCATGCAACATATAGAACCCTTGTCACCGCCACACAATATAAAGGGTAACCTTGTGACCACCACACAATACAGACAGCAACCTTATCACTGCCACACAACAGAGAGGATTATCTTGTAACTGCCACACAATACAGAGAGCAGCAATGAGACCGCCACCCAATACAGAGAGCAAAATATGATTTTTATTTATACAAGCAAACTGCAGTTAATGTGTGAAAATGTGATTATCAGCTGTTGAATCATGAATCATAAAATGAATCATGAATCATGAATTTAATCATGAATCATGAATTGAATCATGAATCATGAATCATGAATTGAATCATGAATCATGAATCATGAATTGAATCAAGAAATGAATCATGAAATGAATCATGAATTGAATCATGAATCATGAATCTTGAAATGAATCATGAATTGAATCATGAATCATGAAATGAATCATAAATCAAGAATTGAATCATGAATCCTGAACTGAGTTATGAATTAAATCATGAATCATGAATCATGAAATTAATTATGAAATGAATCACGAAGCATGAATTGAATCATGAATTAAATCATGAATCATGAATTGAATCATGAATCATTAATCATGAATCATAATTTATGAATGGAATCATGAAATGAATCATGAATTGAGAATCATGAATCAAATCATGAATCATGAATTGAATCATGAATTGAATCATGAATCATGAATTGAATCATGAATCATAATTTAAATCATGAATCATGAGTCATGAATTGAATCATGAATCATGAATTGAATCATGAATCATGAAATGAATCATGAATTAAATCATGAATTCAATCATGAATTGAATGATGAATTCAATCATGAATTGAATCATGAATTGAATCATGAATCGAATCATGAATGATGAATCATGAATTAAATCATGAATCATAATTCGAATCATGAATCATGAATCATGAATTGAATCATGAATCATGAATTGAATTATGAATTGAATGGGCAACAATTGCAAATGTTGTTCAGACCAAACACCAGAATAGAGATGAAATGCAATCTAAGTAACTTTTACTGTGAAATGACTGTTGGTGCCATACGGGTTGTTTCGGCACCTCAAAAAGATGTTGATCTCTTGGGATTTTTACACACAACAGTCTCTAGAATTTACAGAGAACAGCACTGAAAACCAAAACCAAAAACATCCAGTGAGCAGCAGTTCTGTGGGTGGAAATGCTTTGTCGTCAGAAGAGAATAGCCAGCTTTGTCCAGCTGACAGGAAGGCAACAGTAATTCAATTAAACATGGGTGGTATGCAGAAGATCATCTCTGAATGCACAGCACAAATAATCCTTGAAGTGGATATGCTACTGTAGCAGAAGACCAAACAGCACCCTTGTGACTGCCACACAATACAAAGGGCAGCCTGGTGACTGCCATACAATACATAGAACCATTGGGACCACCACACAATACATAGCACCCTTGTGACCATCATGCAACATATAGAACCCTTGTCACAGCCACACAATATAAAGGGCAACCTTGTTACCACCACACAATACAGACAGCAACCTTGTCACTGCCACACAACACAGAGGATTATCTTGTAACTGCCACACAATACAGAGAGCAGCAATGAGACCGCCACCCAATACAGAGAGCAAAATATGATTTTTATTTATACAAGCAAACTGCAGTTAATGTGTGAAAATGTGATTATCAGCTGTTGAATCATGAATCATAAAATGAATCATGAAATGAATCATGAATCATGAATTGAATCATGAATCATGAATCATGAATCATGAATTTAATCATGAATCATGAATTGAATCAAGAAATGAATCATGAATCATGAAATGATCAATGAATTGAATCATGAATCATGAATCTTGAAATGATTCATGAATTGAATCATGAATCATGAAATGAATCATGAAATGAATCATAAATCATGAATTGAATCATGAATCCTGAACTGAATCATGAATTAAATCATGAATCATGAATCATGAAATGAATTATGAAATGAATCACGAAGCATGAATTGAATCATGAATTAAATCATGAATCATGAATTTAATCATGTATCATTAATCATGAATAATGAATTGAATCATGAAATGAATCATGAATCATGAATCATGAATCATGAATCATGAATTGAATCATAAATCATGAATTGAATCATGAATCATGAAATGAATCATGAATTAAATCATGAATTCAATCATGAATCATGAATTGAATGATGAATTGAATGATGAATTGAATGATGAATTGAATCATGAATAGAATCATGAATGATGAATCATGAATTAAATCATAAATCATGAATCGAATCATGAATCATGAATCATGAATTGAATCATGAATCATGAATTGAATCATGAATCATGAATCATGAACTGAATCATGAATTGAATCATGAATCATGAATCTTGAAATGAATCATGAATTGAATCATGAATCATAAAAAATTAATCATGAAATCAATCATAAATCATGAATTAAATCATGAATCATGAATCATGAAATGAATTATGAAATGAATCACGAAGCATGAATTGAATCATGAATTAAATCAGGAATCATGAATTGAATCATAAATAATTAATCATGAATCATGAATAATGAATTGAATCATGAAATGAATCAAGAATCATGAATCAAATCATGAATCATGAATTGAATCATGAATCATGAATTGAATTATGAATTGAATGGGCAACAATTGCAAATGTTGTTCAGACCAAACACCAGAATAGAGATGAAATGCAATCTAAGTAACTTTTACTGTGGAATGACTGTTGGTGCCATACGGGTTGTTTCGGCACCTCAAAAAAATGTTGATCTCTTGGGATTTTTACACACAACAGTCTCAAGAATTTACAGAGAACAGCGCTGAAAACCAAAACCAAAAACATCCAGTGAGCAGCAGTTCTGTGGGTGGAAATGCTTTGTCGTCAGAAGAGAATGGCCAGCTTGGTCCAGCTGACAGGAAGGCAACAGTAATTCAATTAAACATGGGTGTTATGCAGAAGATCATCTCTGAATGCACAGCACATTCATCCTTGAAATGGATATGCTACTGTAGCAGAAGACCAAACAGCACCCTTGTGACTGCCACACAATACAAAGGGCAGCCTGGTGACCGCCATACAATACATAGAACCATTGGGACCACCACACAATACATAGCACCCTTGTGACCATCATGCAACATATAGAACCCTTGTTACCGCCACACAATATAAAGGGTAACCTTGTGACCACCACACAATACAGACAGCAACCTTATCACTGCCACACAACAGAGAGGATTATCTTGTAACTGCCACACAATACAGAGAGCAGCAATGAGACCGCCACCCAATACAGAGAGCAAAATATGATTTTTATTTATACAAGCAAACTGCAGTTAATGTGTGAAAATGTGATTATCAGCTGTTGAATCATGAATCATAAAATGAATCATGAATCATGAATT